>NC_048423.1:24292268-24293412 GCF_013103735.1 Etheostoma cragini | reverse complement strand
TATTTTAGATTACTGTCATTGCACATGTCACAAGTAAATAGCAACTAATGTAGTTAGTGTCTAACCAGAACTTCTGTGAGTTTTAAACTGTATAAAATAGGTGGTGATGTGCAATATTCTATAGGTGCCAAAAAAGAACTATGTGTGATACTACCAATTTGTTTTGTTTTGTCATGGTTCATGTGTGCAAGAAACATTACACTTTGTGAGAAAAAAAACATGCCAGAGAATCGTGATATCAATTCTAAGCTAAAAACAATTTGATTCATATTTTTCCCCGAATCGTGCAAGCCTGATTTTAATATGGCTCTTAGTTCAAGTCATTGCTTTTACTTAATTTAAAAAATTTTGGGGGGGAATTTCAGCATTTCACACACATGTAGTGCTATAATTTGCTTGGTAAGAATTGGATTGAATAAGAGGCATTTGGAATATTGCTGTTTCTGTGGACTATTCCACCCCAGTAAGTGATCAAAGTAGAGGAGGAGTGTGAAGCAGGGACAGTGACGTTTCTAACACAGGGAAGGCATGCTGTGGAGGCACCCACCATTAACCTCATTCCCTCTGAACTAACCTTTAAACATCCAGCAAAAGCTGTCAAAGTGGCACATGGCACAAACAAATGCCACAAACTGTTAAGAGAGAGTGAATTACGACACACTGCCTCAAGCCGTACATCTGGTTAGAGAATCAGCCTCCTTAATGGAAACCACGTAGGCTGCACGAGACCAGGGTTCAACAGTCACATCTACATTCAGCAGATGTTGAAAAACAGCATTTTAGAAAATAACATAAGATAATTACATAAAAATTTCCCAAACAATCCCCCCAAAATGGCATCACTATACTTGGTTACTTCATATAAAATATTATACATATTTTATTTTGTATGTTTATTGTATTTAACACTTGTATATACAGTACATGTATATTTTCCCCCATCCCTTTAATATTTTTCAGTAGTTGTAGCATTTTTATCTTTGCCATCTTTTCTTTTATTGTATCAAATTTTTTAATCTTATTTATTATTTCTAGTATATTTCCTGTATTTTCTGTATGTGTGTGAGACAGTATGTGTGTATGTCCTTGGTAACTTGCTGCTTGTAACAGAGTATTTGGGATTAATAGAGTCTATCCATCCATC
>NC_048423.1:24285318-24292168 GCF_013103735.1 Etheostoma cragini | reverse complement strand
TGTCTCCAGAAAAGGATGTTGCATCCAAACTGGAATAAATAGATCTTGATTTTGATGTTAAAGACAATGAAGTAGGGGCGATGATAAAACTCTGAAACAGGGCTGGAAGCACATCTACTCTTTTCTCCCTCATTGAAAACTTCTGGATGTGGCCTCGCCCTACCCTGCTCGAGCTAGTTTGAGACTATTTGGTGGCTGCAATCTAACATCTAGTTTGACCGGTAAAAGAACGGCACGCATCAAGACGGATGGAGTGAGGCCGGTCAGGCCGTTCGCCAAAGAACTACGGGTGGGCAGCCGTCCTAAGAGCGCCGTCAGTCAGACCCAAACCCAGATGAAGACGACTAGCAGACACATCAGAATGGTAAGTGAAGTTAGCATCGGTCATTGGCTAGCTTAGAATTGCCAGTGGCTGACAGCTATGTTTACAGTGTGTTTTTGGCCATTAAACGTAGATTGGTTTTAGATAGACTTGTGCTTAAACGGCTGGGGTAAAAACCAGGAGGGGTAACTCTGTGTGTGGGGCAGAGGTTTATCAGTGAGTTGACACCTGTTTTCCAGAAGATTTTTAATTAACCAGGCCGTTGGTCAGTGAGTGATAGTTCCATTATGAGGGGGCGGAGGACTGAGGCATGGTCTGCTATTTCAGCCAGCAAATTGGAGAATTAATGATGTGGATAATCTGGCTTTTCCTCTTAGATCTGAGAGACGCTGCAGGGCCTGGGTCAAGCAGACATGTCCACCAAGCTTGTGTGTTGATATACTGGATATCGTATTACCGTGTGTGCAAAGGTTACAATTTTAGACTGTAAAGGAGGACATTTTATCGGCTCCTCGCTTATTTAAAGGGCTTAAGGACCAAGCTGGACTATTGCATTAGATTCAGGGTTAGGAGGTTATTCTCATATTAGAGGCTTTGGAATAAATTCAGTTTAGGTTCAGACCTGCTCCACAGCCTAGAATTGTAGATATTTTGTCCCTCTTGGATGACTCTGCAATGCAAAGGAGTGTTTTAGTTGCTTTAACCGTTTTCCTATATCAATGTTCTTTTGAATTCCCCAAAATAACATGATTGATTCCCCACAACGCTCTTTGGCAATTACACATCTCTACTTTCATTAATTTTGGGGCGTCTTATTCAATTTTATTTGAAAAACATTGAAGTCCTTTTAAAATAGTATTAAGTAAAAGTTGACATATTCCAGTCTGTGATAATCAACATCCATTCCTTTAATTTTAGTCTCAATAATTCCTAATTCCTGCTTTTCTAACTCAAACATTAGGTATAATTTCCGATAAATGAGGTTTATTGACCATAAATTCAAAAAATAACTGTAAAACTAAAGTTAATAAACACTGAAACAAAGTGACAAACATTGAGAAAAAGCGTCAAAAGTGTTGACAAAAAGAGACAAAAACGTAACGTAAGCGTCAACAAAAGTGTTGATTTTCAATTTTGACGGGAAGACAACGCAAGGGTTAAAATAGTTACTGCAGTCCAAATTCTAAATACTGGAGAGAGTAGTCTCCCCCGGCCCCCCCTCCCCAGACCCCATCGACCATTGCTTGTTGAGTTTAGCCGACAAACGGTTAGCCAGCCTTTCAGGGGCCGTCGCAGATACATGTAGCCGACACAAACTTAGCGTTGTGCGGTGAAGACAGTTACATTTAGGCACCAACACGAATAGTTAGGTTTAGGATTAAGATCCTGGTTTGGTTTAGGACACTCCTAAGTAACAAACGTTTCCTGGGTGAAAGCAAAATCAGCTCCACGGCTTGAAAGCGCACCCATCCACCCTGACCTCCTCCCTACGCGGTCATCAGTGTTTCTATACAGCAGGAGTCAATGGGCTGCATACAGCAGAAAATATCTTAAAAGGTCCCATGGCATGAAAATGTCACTATATGAAGTTTTTTAACATTAATATGTGTCCCCCCAGCCTGCCTATGGCCCCCCAGTGACTAGAAAGGTTGATAGGTGTAAACCAAGCCCTGGGTATCCTGCTCTGCCTTTGAGAAAATGAAAGCTCAGATAGGTCGATCTGAAATCCCCTTATGAGGTCATAAGGGGGAAGGTTACCTTCCCTTCCTCTGCTTTGCCCGCCCAGGGAATCCCTCCCCCCTCCCCCCTCCCCCCATTAGAGAGAGGCTTCCAAACGAGCAAAGTGGCAGTTTAGGATGACAACAGGGACCTAAGCCTGAAACAAGTTCACAGCTATTTTAATGTAGACAATGTCATGGTTAAGCAATGCTAAGCCTCTGTCTAAATTAGAACAACAGGATACACATTCATAAAAAATAGTAAAGGCTCCCAGCCCAGTGTCAAAATATAACCAGTGTGAGATATTTTAAAGGTACTGTCTGAAATTGGCCTGAGAGAGCAGAACCAAAATCTTTGTGGTGTGGTTTAGAGGTGCCTTTGATTTCTCAGCCATGTATACACCCAGACACTCAGTAACACACTTGATGATAGATGCAGAGCGCTGTAACCGTACCCTGACTTCACCGCCCGCTAGTCCAGCAGTGAGGCAGTTGATTGCCCGTCTGGCTGCATCACAGGTCACACTAAATAATTGACTGCGATAGTCACATTGCCGGAACGTGCAATTTGAAGAAGGGTACACAACAGTAGCACACATTTTACACAAGTTTGTTGTATGGTTTGTTGCCGGGGTGACGAGCATGCTCCGCGTGCCTGCACAGTGATGAATTTGTTGCGCTGCTGCTGCTCACAGCCAAAATTCTCTATCATTGTATTCATATAATACTATTAATCCAGGCTGAGTGAGTGCATGCATGTTGCTTCCTTTAAATTTCTGGTTGCGGTCAACTAGCGGAACCTAATTTGGTTTTTGATACGGTACTGTACACTGTGACTTTTGCGGTGGGTCCGTGTGCATGCAGAGCCAGGCATGTCACACACTAGCAACAAACTGTATCCAAGAACACTTAAAATCAGTGTAAATTACGTTAAATCGGACATAATGCTGTCATAGATTAGTGTTAAGTTTCCGGCTCTGCAGCTCCGAACCGTAACGTCAGTTGGGACAGAAGCCTTTTTTCTTTAGGCTAACAGAGTGTAACTTGTAATGTCGCCTTGTGGGACTAATAAAGGATACATTCATGTTAATCGTAACTAGATTAGCTTTAGAATGGCTGTTAGCCACTTTCCGTGGTGAAAAATGGCCGGCGGCATCATAACGTTGCATTTATCAGGGGATTTAGTTTGTCTTTGCAGCTTCACTACCCATGGAAAAGCATGGTCATCACTGTGTCAGCAGCAGCTGCCGCTTACGGGACTTTGTTAGACACGGGAGAGCCCATAACAAACCCTGTTGTTACTTCACATACACACTTTGCCCATAGGGCCACTTGTCTTAAAGGGGAAGGGTCGGCTGGTAACAATCATGTAAAAGGACAACGGTGAAAGTTTATTTTTCTAACAACCAGCAAAAAAAGTTAATGTCAGTGGGCGCCCGGGTGCCTCAGTTGGTAGAGCGGGCGCCCATATGTAGAGGTTTATTTCCTTTATTTCTTCAGCTACCCTGTCAATAAAGGCCTAAAAGGCCAAACATGTTCCTTACTTATTGGTATCACCTCCAAAGCTGCCTAAAACGCTGGTAACGCTTTCAGGAAGTACTGCAGTTTATGCACCAATATGATACCACATAATAAAGCTCTAAAGAAAATCTACGTTAAAGTAGTTTATGTTCTTTTTCCCGTTAAAACTGACTTTCAAACTGGATAATAAAAGAAAGTTCATTGGCCAGACTGACAACAATTAGAGAAATCATATCACAACCATACAGGGATATGGTGAACAGTTATTAAAACATAAAATAAAAGACACATTGGTATCAGTTCAGTACTCCGTATCGGCCAGTACGCAAGTTCAGGTATCAGAATCGTAGAATCAAGCAAAAAAATGGTATCGGACCATCTCTAGATACGTCCACAATTTTTTACTGACTATGATCACAGCAGCATGACGCAACAATGTGAGTTTGTTTGGTACTGTCAGTATTCAGCAGGAGATGTGTGTGTGTGTTTGTCTTCAGCCCAAAGCCCAGCCACAGAAGGTAGCTCCACCACAAACATTATTCAAGACAGGCCAGACCAATCACCATTCATATTATATTTATATTGTGATGTGAGCCTAGATTTAGGATATGGTAATTTGACCCACTATGACATTCCATTCAATTACTGATATGCATTTATCACAGATCTCCTTGTGTAAATATGTTGTGAAAGCAGCGGTCCTCAACCCCACAATATCGTCACAATGTTGTTATCAAGGTATTTGGTTGAAAATATTGAGAGGTTTTGACTTTCTCCGTAGCGTACCACCTCCACTGACATTCCCCCAACAGCCACCTGTTTGTGGCTCTTCCCGACCATACGTTTTTGAGTATTTCTGTGCTAATGCTTACCTCAATGTGGGACTAATAGCAACGGACCACACTCTGTCGTACATGGGGATGGTGTCTCTGGGGCAGCCGGAAGTCAAAGTCCAAATCTAGAGACACAAAAGTCCCCAGTGAGTATATTTAATAATGTATGCATAAACAGATATGCTATGCTAATGATCTACCCTTCCATTATCTGTAACCCCTTAACCTGGGGCGGGGGGGGGGGGGGGGGGGGGGGGGGGGGGGGGGGGGGTGGTAGGTAGGTTGCCAATGTTGACATACCGCGTTATGCACATGATACACGCTGCTGAAAATAATTAGTTGTGTTTGGGGGGGGTTTATGATGATTTTCCATTCTACTCGCCTTTCCATTACGCAAAAAAGTCCCTGGTACTGAGAACCTGCAGACTGCTGATTGGTCGGAGAAAATCGTCACTAATCACTGCGTTATCATCGCTAGCAACAGATGGGGGGGGGGGTCCTGAACAAACCCGCCGTGTTTAAGTATTTTAGCCAGCGTTTTTTTTTTTTGCTGCCCCCAGCTACTTTAGAAACTGAATGTGTCTTCTGGCTAACCGCCACATGCAGAGAATCTGTGTGTTTCGCGTCAGGTCACGGCAGTTTCCTGAGGCGTCGCTATGACGACATTTATGGTACTAAATCTGCAATGGAAAAAGGAGGTTGGGGCGAATCGAGTCGGCCAGGGCCGATAAACGGTGCATCAACATATCAGCCTTCTCCTTTGTAAAAACGTGTGGATTGTAATCATTACAGCACTAAGGATCACAATAATTAATCGGAATAGTAAAAGGGTTTCTGACCCGGGCAGTTCGGTCTCTGGATCCACTGATGATGAGTCCGTCTTTAGAGTCCAGGCAGTTGACTTCCTGGTTATGACCTGATAACTCGGCCAACATGTCCCCCCTCCTGCTGTGAACCAGGATACTGCCATCACTGACACAGACAAACAGGAGTCCATGTCAGTCGGGCTGCAAGTATTAGTTCCACTGTTGTTAATCTGTAGATTATTTTCTCAATTAATTGATTAGTTGATAGTTGACAACTAATTGGTTAATCTAATCATTTTTGCAGCGCTACAAATTACCCTGATCTTCTGATAACAAACCAAACTAATTGTTGTTGCTGCACATACTTGACATGTGCCACATGTCCCAATAAACAGATACCTGTGTATAAGTGTTAAAACAGCTAAATGTACAAGCTGTATTTAAAGGTGCTCTGCCACATGTATTGTATGACTTTGTGGTAATTTCTGAAGTTCTACCATGGACAATGTAACTTGGTTACCGTGGCTACCTTGTTTCAAGCCATTCTAGCGTGGTATAGAAAGCCTGCAGGAAGACTCAGCTCCATTTGGGCCAGTTCTCATTAATATTCTATGAGCTAAGCTGCTTGACTCTGATTGGCTAACAGCTAGCCAATGAGAGCCTGGTTACCTGCATCCTTTACCCAGCTCGTGAATATTAATGAGCTCAGGCAACATGACATCAGACTGACCAGCTGTTGTGATTGGTCTGATTTCTCTTCTAAATTATTCCCATTGGCTAGAGCTGACAGAGGAGGGAGCAGCTCATCTTCACATTCACCACATAACACACACAGACACACAGACACAGACACAGACACACACACACACACACACACACACATTTGGACGGAACAGATTTCAGAAAATGCAAGAAAAACAGTTTTGTGTGGCAGGGCACCTTTAAATCTAACTGCTACTTCATTACCTCTGTCTGTAACATCAGGGCTATTCCACGTTGCCTATTTATAAAATAAAGAGCGTGAGGTACCTTCCGCCACTGATCAGGTGAGAGTCCGTCACAACAAAGCGACACACATCACCCTTTTGGCCCGAGTAGATTTCAAATGGGTTACGCTGGAGCTTCCCCGAGTCTTGGCGCAGATGGTACGCTCCAATATCAGCGGCCTGAGACAGAAACAGTGTGTCCCCATCCAGCTGCAACCATGGCAACAGTCTGAAGACATGATAAAGACAGAGCACATTAACGTCCCACTCCCATCGGAGGCGAGTGCCTCCTTGACAATTCTGTCTGCTAGCAAACAACAATTAAAAGGCCTAAAAGCTGCTGTGTGCTGGGATGAACAAGAACCAAGTTTCTTTATAAGCTGTCAAACTAAAAAACTGAGCTTTTATGAGGACAAAAGGGAATACAGATGTGAGGAAATCAGCAGGAAGATTGGGAAGACAGCGGGATCCTAACGCTAAGCTAACGTTATACCCAACATTAGTATGCAAGTATTTAGTTGCCAGAGCAAATATCTAAATGACTAGGCTCGGTTAGTTTTAGACTTAATATACATATATCTGTAAGTTATTAGGGGACCACTAAGGTCTATATAAAAGAGACTTCAGATACAGTATTAGGGACCACTAAGGTCTATATAAAAGA
>NC_048423.1:24284089-24285218 GCF_013103735.1 Etheostoma cragini | reverse complement strand
GTATTAGGGGACCACTAAGGTTTATATAAAAGAGACTTCAGATACAGTATTAGGGGACCACTAAGGTCTATATGAAAGCATCCAAAGAGCACCATGTAATGGGACCTTTAATTTCAAGTTACGGACTAAAGCTTTAACTCTAATGTTTTAGCTAGCTACAGGCACGTCTTGGTTAGCGTTTTAGCCTTTAGTTGCATACTGATTACCCCCCTGGTGGGCGTGGCTTTACGAGTGTTGATGCGCTCTGTCTCTATGTGTAATTTCTAGAAGATATCAGAGACAGTTTGGAACCGAGACGTCCCAACCCGAAGTCCTTTCCTGTATCTGTGTGACGTGGGCTCTGGGACGTGGGAGAAGTTAACATCAACACAGATCATGAGCGATTCTTTCACCCCGTAGTCCCCAAAATAAATGTTGGAGCCATTCTTCACAAGTCCCATATCTCCTGAACATTCTGACACCAAAATTCAATTTTCCCATCAGGTGAAAATTAACTTAGTTTGAGACCTGTTTCTGTCTGAACTCTCACATGAATGAAAAGTCAGCATGATAGACTCCAATAAACAATTATTATGTTTGTCAAAGGAATAGTGTAACATTTCAAGACACAGTTACAAAGGATCGATATCAATCTCACATTTGTGCGTTAATTATTTGGCATATTTGTAATACTCACTTTGTTCTCCATTTGAGAGGAATTGCTTTTTTGCAGACCCCATCATACCAGTTTTGCGCTGTCTTTACTCTTTCCTTCAGTGGGATGGAAGGATATCTGCAACGACAGTGACAGTTTAACACGTCTTGGCTTTCACCAGTTTGGATCCCATCTCTTTAAAGTGCTCTTATTCTGCTCATTTTCAGGTTCTTAAATTGTATTTTGAGGTTGCACCAGAATAGGTTTATGTGGTTTAATTTTCTAAAAACGGCATATTTTTGTTGTACTGCACATTGCTGCAGCTCCTCTTTTCACCCAGTGTGTTGAGCTCTATGTTTTAGCTACAGATTGAGACACGTCACTTCTGTTTAATCTTTGTTGGGAGTCACAGATGCTCAGTACCTAGGTAAGGACTACTAGCCAGTCAGAAGCAGAGTATGAGGGCCTGACAGTACCTAGGTAAGGACTACTAGC
>NC_048423.1:24282761-24283989 GCF_013103735.1 Etheostoma cragini | reverse complement strand
GGCCCTGACAGTACCTAGGTAAGGACTACTAGCCAGTCAGAAGCAGAGTGTGAGGGCCCTGACAGTACCTAGGTAAGGGGATCCTACTGTGTTGCTCCTGGCTGCAGTAATGAATTTTTTTTTGAATTGATTTTTTTGAATGAAAATTGAATTTTTGCGACAGACAATTTAGAGAGCTGTAGGCTACTTTCAATACAACAGGGTCACTGGTGTAGGTTAAGTCCAGCAGACTGAAACCTGAGGCCATTCCATACTGCGCCCTCTCTTGATTTGGATATTTCAAATAGTCCATATTGCGATTTCGATAAAATCGCGGTTAATGTGTCGCCCTAGTTTTAGCACTTTGCTTTGCGGGTACTGCGCAGTGCCTACATAGGAATATATGTCAATGCCCAATGTGAGGAGAGTGCAGATTTGGGTTGTGCATACGTTACTTTACAAAGCGTCGCATATGAAATCCTGACGAGAGACTTCTGTAACGTCAACACAGTAAAAATGGACCTACCTACAAAAGTTGGTTCACTATTGGCTACAAGCTAGCATCAATTACAACAAAGGCTACCAGTTGAATGGTGTTTTAAGCGACACTGTGAAGTCGATGATGGGCTTAAAATCCAATCATTAAAAAAAATGTCTCCTTTGATGGCAAGACAGATTCTGAGCTTGCAGATGAATATTTCTACAATCGCTTTAATATCTACGACTTCACCAAGGAACTGTCCACGTACAGGGAACCATGGGCAGAACAACATGTTGCAATCACTAATGGTAAGGACAGAGTTCACCAAATTCTTAGGGGGGTGAAGGAAAGGAAGAGCCCTGGTCCAAACAATGTTGGTGGCCGCCTCCTCAAAAGCTGTGCAGAAGCTGTGTCACACATACTCGCCGTTATATTTTATAAGTCACGTCACTTACACCGGGTCCCTCATCTCTGGAAAGTCATTGATTGTACCTGTGCCTAAGACCAAAGGACCTGGATCACTTAATGACTTTAGACCAGTGGCCCTCACGTTTCTCATTATGCAAGCTTTTGAAATAACTATCAAACAGGGGATTTTAGCAAAAACACCGCCACAACTCGGCGCTGTTGGAAGCGGAGGGTGGCCAGTTCAAATCCCCGTTCTCACCAAAGTACGGAGTGTGAGCTGGTAGCTGGAGAGATGCCAGTTCACCTCCTGGGCACTGCCAAGGCACCAAACCCCCCTCAGGGTGCTGGTCCAGCCCTGGC
>NC_048423.1:24269642-24282751 GCF_013103735.1 Etheostoma cragini | reverse complement strand
GCCGCCCACTCTGACATCTCTCCATTAGTGCATGTGTAGAACCTGAGTATGTGTGTGTATTTCAGTGTGTAATAACAACAGAGTGAAAATTGTAATTTCCCCATATGGGATCAATAAAGAGTACAAATTAAATAAATTATAAATCAGATAAATAAAAATGATAAATTGGAACACATCCACCATTTGGGATCTGGGAGGATCAGGATGGAAGGTAAGGGAACGCTTGAGAATCTGGAAATCCTCCACAGGTTGGCGACCATGACAGATATAAGAATGTTAAGGGTCACCAGCACAACTATAATTAGATATGAATGACAGCAAAACAAATAAAAATGACTACTGCAACATACATAGCATTGTTTTTAGAGTTATCAGAAGCAGCCATGACTTTAATTTGTTAGTTTTTAGTAGAAAACAGATGGCTTCCAGGAGAGTTTTAACCTACATGCTCAGCTGGACAATAATTGAACTCACCATTTCAAGTTTTAACATGGGTCTGCAGAAGTCTTAAAGGGTCAGTTCACCCAAATTACAAGATTGTTTTGCTATTATTGAGTGTGTGAAACAAAACTATCTTAACTCAAGCTCCAATTATTAGCTCTTTACAGGGCTTTTTACTCCACTCGTGGTCTTCCTCTTGTTCTGCAACAACAGCCCCTTTCACGCAGCCTGTTCAAGAGCGCGACTGTTGCGCCTTTAGTCCATATCGCCGTCTACTCGAATGTAAGGAAGACGGATTGGGGTGGGGGTTGGGGGGGCAGAATGGAAGCACCTTGAAACCGGCAGTGGAGGTAGTAACAGAACTGTAACAGCACCCAACCGACGTCTTAGTGTAAGAGACGGCCGGCATGGTGGGACAACACACACCAGAGGAGGTGCTGCAGTTGTCTCTGTCCTGTCTCTCTCGTCCTCTCTTATTTATCTATTCATTTATTTGACAGGGACAGTGTACATTAATTAACATTGCTGGAAATGCACCAGAATTAGCCAAAAGGCCATTTTTTCCTCCATTGTCCCTGGACACAACTTAAAACTGTCTATACCTAAAAAAAACAAAAAAAACAATAAGAAGATTAAAGTGAACAATACAATTATAAAAAGCTGTAAAACAGATATAACTCAAATCTTGTTGATAAATACAGGGTGCAAGTTTGGTTAAGGATACGTTAGGTTAAAGATAAGAAGAAAATGCAGACTACACATTGACTATTGTCCTGCTTCCATTTTGCCAGTCCTCTAATGCATGAAGTTGTCTGCTTGTGGGTCGGGTACGCTTGGTCGATTGACGATGCGGATCGGCTCACACACACTACACACGGATGCTGTTGTGTTACATGTCCCGCCTCTCCTACTCCCAGAATGCAGGGCATGCTGGGTGAAATCACACACTGGGGTGGCATAAATTCACCTTTGCTTGGATCTCTGTGAATTAACAAAGACGGCATGTAATCGACGGCCTTTATTACGGCACTATTGCGAAATCTCTTTGAGAATAATAACAATTAGATTGTTTATTTCACTAAATTCCAGTTTGATGTTTCTCAGTATATGATGATCATTTCAGCTTGCAATGGACACCAGATTTTGTTTGATCAATATATTTTTTATACTTTTCTGCCAAATCCCTCCTCACCTCATATTGTGATTTATACTGACATTATGCATTAGAATGAAAGTGGAACCCAGTCCAGCCCTGAGGGCTGTTTAGCCCCTAAGACTGCCAAGGTTGTGTCACGGTCAAATGACTTCCAAAAGTTGATTGACCTTATGACATTTTGTGCGACGCTTAACCGTTTAGCATCAGTAGCATCAATTTGTGCTCATTCACATCATGAGGGTCCTCAAGCCTTCAGTTACGAGTAGCACCCCTGCAGCTCTTTGATCAGCTGAGCACGACCGCACATAATTGAAATATGCAGATTGTTTTTCTTTCATTCTTTTTTTTTTTTAAAGACACGTCCCCTTGTTGAGAGCTGTGCTTTTCTAAAAAGGCCGTGTCCCAAACACTGGGCCGTCGAAGAAAATCATTTATGGTTGGCTTTCCAGCTGAACTGTCATGGCTAAAAGGAAATGAAGAGGTTGGGAGGAGGGTTATGGGAGTGGAGGGGACGTTTGGGGGTTGCGGTGGGGGTGTTTTAAGGGGGCCATGGAAGGGAGGGGAGGGTCTTCCCTTTTGATCTTTTTAGGGCAGCAAAGAGGGAGGGGGCTCTGCTTGAGCTGGCAAACACATTTAGCTGGTAATTGTTCAGATCAGACTGACAATCAGTCTTGGAAATGCATGGACAAACAAAAGTTTACAGCTCCAATTGGAAAAGTCAACAGGTCTCGCATAAGGCCCGTACACAAACAATGAAACTGTCGAGCCAGAGCTCCGCTTTGATCCGTTGTTTGCGTTTCAATTATCCAGCCTGGTCGGACTGGTGGCTTTTGTTAGCACTGATGAATGGGGGGGCTTGGGTTTAATGGGCTGGCTGTCATTTCTGATAGAGAATCCATCCACCTTACTGCTTCTGGACTCCGCCGTGCTAACAAGCAGCTCAGCACAGTACAGTAGTACTAATCCGAGACACGTAAAGCAGTGGTGAGTCGCTTTCTCATAACAGTCACAGAAATTAAAATCAAATATGAAATCATTTGTACACTGAATTTAGTCTTTCTTTTTTCCAATTGTACTGTATATTCAATTCAATTTTATTCATATAGCGCCTATTCACCACAAGAGCAGGTCTAGACCAGACTCTGTGATGTTATTACAGAAACCCATCAATAATGGAGGTGAATGAAAATGTAAAAATGTAGTGTTGTATTAATATGTTTGAGCCTTTCTAGTCATATAATGTTGATCCAGTCAGTGAAATATGGGTCATGGGACATATCAGACTAGCATTTATGAGCAACATGATTCCTACAACTGTCAGAATACTGTTCAAAACACCGGAGCTTGGTCTTCAACGTGAACATCTAGTGAGTTCTGGCTGTAATGGGTCAGACGTGTTCGCAGGTGAAGCCAGGATTTTACACGGGTCACGACAATAGTCCCAAGTGTACCAGCTGAATCATAGCCAACATGGGAAAAACCAGTGGCCAGTGGGGAACTGTCAGGGACCCCCAAGGTCCTCAAAAATCTTCTAAAAAACAATCTTTAAAATGTCATCAGTTGTAATTTTATTTTATCAAGTCATCATTTGACAATCAAGGTTTGAAAAAACACTTTTGAGGATCTAAACTGTCAATGCAAGAATTCCAAGTGGATGACAATGGCAATGAAGCAATGAAACTGTAACAACAGGACTGTCGTTCCTAGTTTATGTGACAAACACATATCAACACATGGAAAGATAAGGAAAACAGCATTAAATCAATAAGAGGGAGAGATAGGTGAGCAGTGGAACAAATTAATATACCTCAATTTGAAATTGAATCCACTATGCAGTCATTGTTATCTGTAATGTCCCATTCACTTCTGAAGCTGTCAGTAGACTTTAATGGACTTGTTTACTTAAAGAAAAAATGATATCTTCATTCTTTAAGAATAAGTTTGATTATACCCAGTAATCAAGCCTTTTATTTCTAATGGCAACGGTGGTTCCAAATGTACTAAAATACTTGATGAGTAAATGATATTCCTGACAAAATTCCTGGTAAATTTATAGGTGTATGACTCTCCCACAGTCTAGATAGATAGACAGATAGATAGATAGATAGATAGATAGATAGATAGATAGATAGATAGATAAATAGATAGATACTGATCCCAATAAAATGGGAAATTACAGTGTTGCAACAGCAAAATCAGTCACACTGCACAGAATAAAGTGAAATAATGAAATACTAGGATATAATATTCAGTACATGGTCTACAGCTTAAGTCCAGTCCAGACCGCTTTGCTCCATGGGAAAAAATCCTCAACTCATTGGCTGTTTCCGAGCACTTACAAGCGGCTGGAGGTTGGTAGTGCTTTTTGATTGGGGGGGGTGGGGGGGCAGCTTCTGTGTTGGCTTGTGGCATTCAGGCTGCTCAGGGAGGCAGGGTTGTGTTCTCTGGTCACCCCTGCTATTCTACGGCCTCCACGGGGTTGGGTGGGAGGGTGGGGGAGGCAGGGGAGGCAGGGGTTAAATTGCTCCCTGAGCAAATGAAGAAGGTAGCTGTGTTTGTTTATCCGGGGTTAAGAATGATGGTTGCGACTCAATAAAACGGATGAAAGCGACGTTCCCCCCGTTTTTCGGCGCTGGAATTGCTCCACATTTGCATGGCAGCAGTGGCGACACAGAAGGTGTGATTTTTCCCACAAGCCAGTTCCCTAAGGTCCGCTGAGGTTCAGCCAGTGGCGGGGGCTGGAATGGAGAGGGCAGACTGGGGATCTAATTGAATCAGTTTACACAACGTCTACTGAAAATGTCTTTCAGAGGCTCCACAACATTATAAACTTTCAAAATTGCATAATATCAGTGTTTTTGCTATCAGGTTACATCATTGAGTTATCCCGGAGCGCTGGCTTCATTTGATTGATTTGGTGTCTGTGAGCTTCTGTGGGAAGTCCTAAGGGACAGATCCCTCCCTTAATCCATTGTGGAAGGGGTTAAGCGGATTAATGTCAAGTATTGTCTAATCCATTTAATTCAGTGCTCTGGGTTCAACAGTCCTTCATAGGTCAGGATTAACTAGTGAAGGAACTCATGGAGAAAGTGCAAAGGTTGTTTTTCTTTCATGACAAAGATATTTGTTGAAAATGGGATGAAATTGGATTTCCACGGGAACAATGAGCTGTAAAGACGAGCATGCAGACAAATAATCAGACAAAAAAAAAGACATTTCAAGATGTTTGGGGTAATGATGGCCTTTTCTCTTTTCACCATTTTCTGACATTTTATAGACCAAATAATTAGTGACTGAATCAATTAATTCATCACTAAACCAACTGATTAATTTATAATAAAAATAACCCACATTTGCAGCCCAATCAATAGTACAGGCTGACATAAAAGACATTCTATGAGTCAATCAGTGCATTTACATCCAGGAAAAAAAAAAAATGATATTCAGGTAAAGGCAGTACACTGATTTCTCAAACACCATGGAAACACCTTACCCCGGAGTTCTCCTAACCCCGTTAACAGACCTAGAAAACTGTTAATTCAGCATACACAGCTGGTGTGTGCGTTGAGCCGGCATGTGTGTGTGTGGGGAGTGTGTGGTAGAGTGAGATAGTGACTGCGATTAGCTCCAGTGCGAGGACCGATTCTGGAGTCATAACCCTCTTTCGGACCAAGCAGTTACCGGGAGGTAGTCACAGGACCAGCGGCCATGGGACCTGGTAGGAGGGGTAGGGGAGAGACGCAAGCACGACAACGGTCTTCAGAGCGTCATCACTTGACTTTAGCGCCACATAAAGAGATAACGGAGTTCGAAAGGCGGCCTTTAAAGACTAGGCTGGAGTTCTTAACAGAGAAACACAGAAGACGAAGGCTCCAGCGTCATGTGGTCCTAATTAATCTGGAAGGAGATGGAAGAGCACTATGTTTTACTAGCATTAATAATCAGATGAATAGTTGTGTTCATGAGTTAGCATACGTTGGCAAATTGCAACAGACAGTGAAGAAAATGTTCAGTTTGTGTTTCAGATGTTTCAGAAAACGCGAAAAGGGAAAAGACTCTGGGATCTGCGGTCAGAAGGACTGAACTAGGCGTGGCCCCATGTGGGCCAAGTCCTGCAGCGCGCGGGTTCGGATCAGACCTGCTGCCCTTTGCTGTGTATCGTCCCCCCCATCTCTCTCCCAACTGTCTCTGTGTAATAAAGGAAAAAGCCTCCTTCAAAAAACTCCTTCAACTGGACTTCATTCTGAAGCTGATTCCATGCACATGGAGCTGCAAAATTAAAAGCCTTTTTGCCGAAGTCAGTGCGGGCTTCAGGGACCGTCAATAAAACCAGATCCTTTGAGTGCAAGTGATATGTCCCGGCAGACTTCGGTATTTTACTCTTTCTGGTGTTTTTGTCTCTTTTATCGACACGTTTGGCTCCTTTTTCCAGTGTTTTTGGCTCTTATTTTGACGTTTATCGCTTTTTTTCACCACCATGTACAAATAACACCAGTTTACCAGGGTTACACTCACTTTTGGAATCAATGGTCATTTACATGAAATTATACCTAATCCCACTATTTTGAATTATGTATACTCATATTAACCCTTGTGTTGTCCTCAGGTCAATTTTGACAGGTTTACAGACGGTTGGTTTAAAACGTTCTATATCACAAAAGAACGTTGAAAAAAAGTGACAAACGTTGAAAAAAAACTACAAAAAAAGCAACAAAACCTTTTTTTAAACGCTGAAAAAGTGACCCCCAAAAATCGGAAAAATTACAAAAAAACATCAAAAACACTGGAAGAAGTGACAAAGAAATTGTTAAAAAATTTATTAAACCACAATAAAAAAAAGTCAAAAAAGTGACAGAAAATTGATAAAAAAACATTGAGAAAAGTGTAGAAAACTAAAATGTTGAAATTTCAACCCAGAAAAACACAAAATTGCGGGTCAACATGAAGACGACACAAGGGTTAAAGGAAGGATAATTACAGAACATTATGTGTCAATGTACACTCGTTTTTTTTTTAAATGCAATTTCTTTTTTATAAAGCACATGAAATTCAATGAAAGTGGAGATCCTATCTTATGGTGTATTTTCAAAGCGCAATGTATGCGTCATTTTTGAGTAATTAAAATTAGGCAGTTAAAAGGAAGCCCATGTTTCTGATGCAGACATTTTAAAAATCAACAACACAAGGGTTAGAAAAATTGGTCCAGTCAGAACACAAGAAAAATAGAGTTCTAGGAATGTTGGGTTCTGACAAGAAAGTTGGATTTTTGCAGAAGTATAAAACAGCCTTAAGACCCTCGGGCTGCTGGGAGATGTGTTCACACTGGGGACATAGTCGGGGGGGAATCACCAGACGCCTCCTGATACAATACCATCACGATACTTGTGCCATGATACGATATTATTGCGATTTTAAACATTTTGCAACATTCTGCGTTATATTGCGATTTATAGCCTTTTTTCCAACTTTTAATTTTTCCCAATATCAAATGACGTCCCCAAATGGAAACGTTTCTGTTTCATCTAAACAGAAACATTTCTCACTTGTCACTTCAGCTTTATTCCTGCAAAATGTAACAAACTGACCCCCATATATGTATTAATAGATCCATACTCGGCTCCTGTGTATCGATACAATATTGCCACTGAAAATATTGCGATACTATGCTGTATCAATTATTTCCCCCACTCCAAGAACATAGGTGGGAAGAGTTGACTTGATGTCAGCTTCACAAACCTTTTGAATCATCTCATCAACAATCAACATCTTAAAAATGCACAAAGTCAATATAGACTGTAAAGGAAAATGGGAGTTCCACGTAAGTTTTTAAAAGCAGTGCTGCTCTGTTGCATGCACACACTTTAACTCACACACTCTCCGCTGGAGTAAGACGACCAGTGTTTGTACTTCGTCATCGATTGGCTGGATGACAACCACAGCTCAGCGCACTGAAACAACAGACGACACTGGCTTAGCAGCGTCATCCTCCCCAGCTCCACCCTCTTGTATATCGTTACGTCCCATATATATATATATGCATTTATATATATACAACGTTCCACTTCCGGGATTAGTCCGTCTGAAAAATCCGCCAGATTTCATTCTTTTTAGCCTGATGTCAACTTCCGCTTTCTTTGTGTTGCAATTCTGACCTCCGATGGCTTTCTGCGGACTATGGTTACCTGGTCCTCAGATCTCTGCAGGGTAAATCCAGACAGCTACCTAGACCATCTGTCCAATCTGAGGACTATGGTTACCTGGTCCTCAGGTCTCTGCAGGGTAAATCCAGGCAGCTACCTAGACCATCTGTCCAATCTGAGGACTATGGTTACCTTGTCCTCAGATCTCTGCAGGGTAAATCCAGACAGCTAGCTAGTCTATCTGTCCAATCAGAGTTTTCTGTTGACGTCTAAAACTACTCCTGAACGTTCGACCACAACAAGTTCCTTCCCAAGGCTATTTTTAAGCGGCACCGTGGCTCTGCCTGGCACTCAGCACCGCCCAAGACGATTGTGATTGGTCTAAAGAAATGCCAATAAACCAGAGCACATGTCGCTCCCATCCCAGAATGCTATGTGGACTCGCCAGACCCTCCTACGAGGAGCTATGGAGGAAGGCTTCAACTCTAGGCTTCAAAATGGACGTCCACAAACTAACGCTGCTACGTCCACTATTTTCTCACGATGCAAAATAATTTTCCAATTCAATTCAAAAAAACTGCTGCACACACCTTAAATGGACCTAAACTAACTGGTTGTGCATTTATTTATTTTTTTAAGTAATTTGTTATTAATTGAGACCTGTTCAAGTAATTGATAGCATAAGTTGAGAGAGGTCTGCAACAAATGTCCTCTTGAAGGAAGTGTTTGGCCAACTTTCAATCAGCAGGGCTGGAACTATTTGCTCTCCTGCTGGCAAACAAACACACACACACACACACACACACACACACACACACACACACACACAGGGATTTGACATTGGTTTTCTTGGACTGTTGTGGAGTTCACGTTAAAGTATAATAACCTAATTTCATCGATCAAAACGCATCAAATCAGAACAAGGTGATACTGACTGGACCTATACGAGACCAAAATCAAACAGGTACACTTGCAAATCCATGTAGTGATCCATTTCTCTTTCACTCAAACATACCTTGTCCAATCAGATTAAACGCCAGGGTGTTAAAAGGCGGGAGATGAAAGAATAACAGTGGAGATACCGAGAGTTACAGAGCCTGATGGAAGCTAAAGCCTAAAAACAAACACCGCAGTATCATCCTCACAACAGCAAAGGGCTCTGACACTGACATGCTGCTATCTGCTAAAAAAAGGAAGGGGTGGGGTGGGGGGTGACCTTGTTATCCCTGTTGGGATCAGACTAAGAATACCTACCCTGTTAGCTTTCCCTGGTCAGGTTTCATACGGGGAGAAACCAAAGGCCGCGGCCTTTACTTTCTGTTCAGTTAAGAGGTGCTGGTGTGGGAAGGTTAAGTGTTCCAACACAAGAATAGAAGCACACAGGGTTTTTTTCAACAAATGTGCCAAAAATAACATCAAACTCAATACGATTCCATCTGTAATGTTCTCAATAGAAGTAAATAAACAGATGAGGAATGCAATGGGTGGAGAAACCCTGCAATTTAAATCTGTATGCTACGAAAAAGGAGGATGATGATGAATGACCCTGAAGACCTGAGTCATGTGAACCTAGTGTCCAAGTATCTAGGATAGTCCTTCAACCAATCAGACCAACGATCTGGGTGACGTATTTCGGTGGAGGCGATGTTGAACGTGCACAAAAATCGGCTTGCAGTCGCTTCTCTATCGTCATTGAGTTGAACCCGCCAATAGTGCGCCAGGTGGATGAGATTGTGATTGGTTCCCCGCAGATTTGCAACGGAAGCAAGATAGATGATGTTCAGGTTTTCAGCCAGAGCTGCATGGGAAGTTAGATCGGCGGCAGATCGGGCAGGGGTTTACCCGGTCTAACGAAAACCTGTTTCCGCACCAAAAAGCCCCAAAAGTCATTAGACACAGTTAGGTCTTGTCTAATCAGTGTTAAAGACCCAATGCTCTAAGAGATGTCGGGTGATGGCACTTCTTGTTGACGTTCAAAGTATCTTCAAACAAAATGGACGCCAGCTTGCCCCTCCCTCCTCCTCATAGCCTCGAACTAACCCCCCAACCCCCACCCCCAACTCTTTCTTGTCAGTTATTGGCTGGAACTCTGTTGTACACCACACACGTTAGTGATTAGAATTTCGGGTCTTTTATTCAATTTTATAGCATTTTAAAGTTTTTTTTAAGAGGTTTCAAAATAGCATCCTGACTAAATTTTCCCTACAACCAGTCTGTTATCACCCACTTATTATCCTCTGATCTTAACTATTAGTCAAAATAATTCACATTTTCAGCTTTTTTATCTCCTTAAATTAGACATCATTTTATTGAAATGAGGTTTATTGACCATGCCTGGTGATGGAAGTGGGGCGAATAAAAGACAAAAACGGCAACAATAAAAAAGGTTCTATTTCATAGTTGACGAGAAGACAACACAAGGGTGGCGGAAGAATGTACAACCTGGTCTGTAACGAACGAGTCCACATGGAATCCGTGGATGCCATATGGACGATTCCGCAAAATTTCAGGGGCCACCGCTTCAAATTGAAAAATAAAAATGTATTAAAGAAATATGCAGATTCCGTTTGGGTCTGTTAATGAAATAGGCTCAGAGATTGGTGATGGAATAGACTGTAGGCCTGTGTTACTGGGGCGCACAATGGCCTCTGTAATACAGCTCGAATCCACCTAAAAAGGGTCTGAAATTGCCCACGGCGCCGCCCAATACGATTGTGATTAGTTTAAAGAAATGCCAATGAACCAGAGCACGTTTTCCTTCAATTCTCGGAACGCTGTGTGGACTCGCCAGAAACCCCTCCGCGGCGCTGTGGAGGAGGGTCCGGCAATCTGAGACTATGCAAAAGGACACTTTGACATGAGGGCGGAGGAGCTGGGGATCCAACCGCCAATCTTGTTGATGGACAGTTGAAGGACGACCCGCTGTACCTCTGAGCCCCAGCCAGGAGAAGAAGACAGTGATGGATAGCTGACCACATACAGCTAACTAACAAACAAGCTGACATTATGCAAACACTGATTTAATTATCAGTAGATTTGGCAAAATGACAACCAGAGCGCTGTCAGATTGGAAGGGGTTGCCTGCATACTGCCAGATTTAGCAGCTGAGGCTAACATGCTTAGCATTACTCATAGCTCACCTGCCATTGGCTAGTAACTACTTAACTGCTTAAATCTCATGGCATCGCTTTTAGGAGAAAAAACTGTTTATGTGACAATGAAAGTTGTTTGTCAAGAAACAGTCAAGAAATGGTATTGTAATTGGAAAGCACATATTTACCGTATGTGCTTAACAATTACAACACCACCCCCACTTCTGACTTCCCCTCTTTTAGGCGGAATGCCCATTGAATCCTTTTATTATTAAGACAAGATGTCCTAAAAAAGACGCATCTATAAAACATCTAGCGCGGCAAGTGCACCAAGGAGCCCAGTGTGCCCACACACACACAGTGTTTCTCTCTATCTTTGTGGGGTCCCGTCATAGACATAGTGCATTCCCTACACCCTTACCGAACCTCAATCATCACATCTAAATGCTTCAAAATAACCCTTACCCTCACCTTAACCATAACGTAATATAAAACCCTAATCCTAAAACCAAGTCTTAACCCTCAAACAGCCCTTTTCAGTTGATGGGTCCAGCATTTTGGAACCCAAAAAACTGTCGGGACCCCACAAGTACGCTGTATTCCCGGTTTATGGACCCCACGAATGTAGTTAAACGAGAACACACACACAAACAACGTGTTACGTAATAACCTGAGAGCATGAAATGAGTTGTTTGTTTTTTATTACCTCTACAGGTGCTATCGAACACTGAGCACAATGTGTTAACACACAGCTCAGTGTGCATGTGCACGTGCATGTGCAAGTATACAGGATTAGGTTCCTGGGTGTCAAAAATAGGGCCCAAAGCAGGGCATGTACCAAACAAGAGTTTAATATCAGTATTTTAATGTAGATTTATTACACATTTTAAATAAATATTCCATCCTTAAAATTATTGTACACATCCTCAAATAAAAATATATTTATATATGTATAAAACAGACATTCAGGGGGCAAGAAGAACACAAGAGGGGGAGGGGCTTCATACACACTGCGTTTGGTACACATCAACATTAAAGTCAAGAGGAAACCTGGGATTATCAAATGTAGCTGCCTTCACAACACAACATCAATGTTCCATCACTGTGTGAGAAAGATGCAGAACGATCGCGCGCGCGTGTGTGTGTGTGTGTGTGTGTGTGTGTCTGTGACCGTTTGTGTTTCTGGCAGTGCGGCCAATCAGGTCCCTTCAAGTCTCCTTAAGCAGCAGGCGAGAATCCCCCCAAAAATACATAACGCTGTCAACTAACTTTTTTTTCTTTATCTTTTTTTTTTTTTTTACACAGGTCAGTACTAAGTCTAGAGTACAAAAATAGATTTTTCCATATTTTTGTTTATATACACCTTTTTTTTTTTACTTTGAGGAAAATAGAAAACAACCTACGTATTAAGATATAGTAATGCTCAGTATAAAAACAATGTCTTTAGAGGTTGTTGTTTTTCTGGAGAGCGGAGGAGTGTGCCGGCTGCTTGTGATTTGGGTCAGTCTGTCAGTTTCTCCTCTCTCTCCCTCCTCCTCAGCGCTCGGACGAGTAGCGCGTGCGTTTAGTCCTTTGATTGAAAGGGTAGTGGATGAAGTCGAAGGGGCGGAGGTGGCTCGTGTGGACGGGCTGCTGCCCCCTCGGCAGCCTCTTCATGAAATGGACCTCGCGCTGGTGCTGGCGCGTCCGCGAGCCTTTCCGTGGCCGCCCACGCCGGGTGAACGCCATGTACCAGCTCTCGTAGCGGGCGTTCCTCAGGGCCGTGTAGTTGTTCTCCAGAACGATCTCGGTGAAGATGCAGTCGCGGCCTTGTCCGTTTTTCTGCAAAAACGCACACGCCGAGAAACACAGTTAGTGGGTGTGTTCAGAGACGATTTACAGATGGGAAATATCAGAAGTATCAGATGTAAAAAATGCTTCCCTGTGCTGCCTCACACACACAAACATACACACACACACACAGCCCTCCCCTCATACATGCGGCATATGCTACAGTCATTACAGATCAGAGAGAGGGGGAATGACAGTAAGCGATGACTCTTCTCCCCTCCAGCAAGCACCCAGCAGCCCTTGTGGGTAAGAAGCTGCTGGACGGATCAACCTCCAGCCGTAAAGCCTTAATCAGCCCTCCAGTGTCCCTTTCACTGCTGGTTTGATCTCCAGTTGCACTTGTGGTGAAATGTTACCGAGCGTGAGCTACTTGAATCGAATGACAACCAATCGATGGTTTCAATCTACCTCCCCAGTCCTGTGCTGAGTTCAGTTAAAGTTACAGTTACA
>NC_048423.1:24263323-24269542 GCF_013103735.1 Etheostoma cragini | reverse complement strand
TGGGGGTGTGTGTATGTGTGTGCGTGTGGGGGGGGGGGCTGCAGAGAGGCTGGCAGCTCTGTTTATTAGCCGTCACGGTGAGAAAGGGGCACTGAGAAACCCAAGCCTATCCTAGTGCATTGTGTTAACTATTAATTATATATACTGTAAATATGAAATAATAATATATAATATAATAGAGCCTCTATACACTATGCTGCATTGATTTTAGGAGCATGACATGCTTAACTAGCAGGTGACCTTTTAAATCAAAGCTTGCAGTGGATTTGAAGATATGGTCTGCAGGTTGAAATTATTGTCACATATATATATATAATATGCCGTGTATATGACACAAAATGACAATAACTTCCTGTCTTTGGCTTTGAGCTCCGAGCTCATTGGTTCCTACTGAAGAGGTCAATCTCATATTGTTTGTCCAACATCAGCTGGTCACTGTAGTTTTTTTTATCCAATAAACAGGAGGAAACGGTTCATGTGTTGGGGACTACTTTCAGCTGTGGACTAATACACATCTGGTAAGAAGAACGAGGTGTGGGGGAATTATTGTTAGTTTTGGTCTTGTAATGAAACGTTTTGAAATTAGATAAACAGTAAAAACTCATGAATGAATGTACATGGGGTAATCTTTTACACTATTTTCGGTGATGAATAATGCATTTAGCTGCTGTGACCTGGCAGTAGAGCTGAACAATATATCGATATTATATCAATATTGTGATGTAAGACTAGATATTGTCTTAGCTATTGGATATATTGTAATATTGTAATATGGTAATAAGTGTCTTTTCCTGGTGTTAAAGGCTGCATTAGAGTAAAGTTATATTATTTTTTTGAACTTTTCTAGCTCTTCCATCATTTAAATGTACCCACTAAGTCATCATATCCCTTCTGGGAAATATTTATCAAAAATCTCATCGTGTGAATGTTTTGTGAAAGCACCAATATTACATAATATATCTACTTTTCAATATTTATGGTCACAGGTTAATATCATTTATGTTATGCTACCGACTCTTGCTTCATTACTCTAATTGCACATTCAATTTCATTTTTAACGTCACTTACACCGCAATATTGTTTCTTGTATCATGGCAACCGCACTTTAAAATACCTTTATTTGACGCCATTTTGCTTACTTTCAGTCTACCATATAATCATTGTCTATTGTTTGCCTGTATTTCTTGTTTTTTTTTGCTGTTATTGAAGAAAATGCTGCTGCTGTGATAACAAAATGTCCCCGTTGCGGGATGAGTAAAGTATAATCTAATCGAATCGAATCGACAGTCAACACTACAATATTGATGCGGTGTCGATATGGCGGTGTTTGGCAAAAAACATTGTGATATTTGATTTTCCCCATGATTTTTGCCCATGCAGCCCTATCTGACAGGTTCAAAGATGATGCTGATGTGCTCTATTTACTATAAGTGTGGCCGGTCTTTAAGACAAACCCCCTAGACCTGGCTGCAAAATCCCTCCAGATCCCTTTTAAGAGCTACTACAACGTCTTCTTTTATTCACTTTTCACAGTCTCAGATGTGGAGCACCAGACCTGATGACACACCCGAATCTAATGGAGGACTTTGAGCTCTCTGCACGTTTTCGTCCCTTCCAAAACAGAAGACACACAAGACACAGTCCGGCTCCTGAGACCAGCTGTTCTCCTCACCTTGCCGATGAGCTTCCCCTTCTTGTTCATGCAGATGTAGAAGCCCGTCTCGGCTCCCTTGATGCGCACTCGGCTCCCAAAGGTGTCCGTCTCCACGACGAGTTTAGCTGAAGGAATCAAACCGAAAAGAGTCTCGTTAGGAACTACAGCTGAGAGAAGCAGGGCTGATGGGAAGGGGCATAATTATTATGTTTATATTTTATAGTCATAGTTAATCATTAACAAATGATCTACTGCACTGCTCACTTTTTCCTTTTTTTTCTCTTTTGCAGTATCATTATTACACCCAGTGTAAAATAGTATCTCCCCTTATTATGGTCAATGCATTTCTGGGAGTTATTATTTTTATATTTATTATGCAGGTTTGAAATATGTGTATTTACTGTATGTGTTTGTTGTGTTATGGTTGTCTTGCTACTGGATGCCTAAAATTACCTTTGGGTTGAACAAAGTATCTATCTATCTATCTATCTATCTATCTATCTATCTATCTATCTATCTATCTATCTATCTATCTATTTAATGTATGTCTGAAATATTCCTAAAACATTAAAAACCCGAATAAATAATGTCTGGACATAAGAAGCATTGACAACACACACACAGAAATGCTTGAGTGTGTTTCCAAGCAAGCCTACTTTTTCTCCCCTCTCTCTTTCTCTCTCTCTCTTTCACACACAAATGCACATGCACACACCCACGCGTGCATGCACACACACACACACACACACACACACACACACACACACACATACTTGTGGGACCATTCCTGGGGATTTATGCAAGCTGAAATTCTTGCAAAATGATAAAAGCATGTGTCTCTTGATTCTTTGAAAGCTAAAGCGGCGACCCTGGCAGGCCCGCCAACAGTTCTTTTTCAAATAGATCTGCACTGATCTCCCACGTGAAGCTTCCCGTTCATCTCTCTACACCCCGAGACGGACTGAGAGACACGTGGACACACTGAGTGGACAGCATGACCTTACGGAGGTTTGTGCATTTTTTGAGTTGCTGTGCAACACAATCCAACAACTATGGCATGCATTTTCAGAACATCAACAGGAGATGAGCTCGTTATAAATATCATTTCTAATCCACGTTGTCTCATAAAAAGTAATTCCATGGCGTTGGACACAAGGTCACTGGGGTCATCCCCCCATTGTGTAACCACTACCGGTATGAGTTACAGTTGTGGTCTGAATGAAGGTCAGTCACATACACCACACACACACACACATGCATGTTAGACATCCCTATCCCCCCCCCCTCCCTTTATCAATAGATGCTTTAGTGGGATTCAGTTGACTCTGAATATAACAAGAAGTGCAGGCCAGAGCTCCACACGGCCCGTTTGATTCAGGCTGGACGGAGTGGGGTTGAAGGTGGGGGGTGGGGGGGGACTATGCAGGAAATGTTGGGAAGGTAGAAGTAAGTTGACTTCTAATGGGTCTTCCAGACCTGCGAGATCTCTGGAGGACCACCTCCAACACAGTGTACAATCCACTGGACAGATTCCCCCCCCCCCCCCCCCCCCAGCAGTAAAGACTGAGATCATAAACGGTGCCAAGCAGACCACCTCCAGCACCAGCTCTCTGTCCGGTTAAAGGGGAAGGCTTTTATCTTGATATTTCAGTATCATGAAACAAGATTATAAAAAAAAATCTCAAAGAGAAATCTTTGAATAACTGAAGGCAGGAGGACCCATTCTGCTAATATCAATGACATTCTGCATTAGAAATTCCTGATTCACACACTCTATGAAATATGTGACTTTAAAAGGTTACGAGTCAGCCTATTTCATATCTCTGACACTTTGTTCTTTAAATTCTTCAGGCCTGCTTATAGATAAATGACATTATAATATTGGCTTTGAGCCCCGTTTAAAAAAAAAAAAATCTAAAAGAAAAAAGGGAGCACGTGTAGATTTATGCTGCAGGTAAACGGAGCCTAAAATAAAAGAATAATAGGCACAGTTTTGGGATATAAAACGGAATTGACGTAGAGCAGGCGCATGCGTACTCCTCGACGCGGGGGCCGCGGGTTCGACTCCGACCTGCGGCCCTGTCTGAACGCCTTCCCACCCCTCTCTCTCTCTCTCTCTCTCTCTCTCTCTCTCAGCTTTTATGTCTTCATCTATCAAGTGGAAATAAAGGATTAAAAAAATGATGAAAAAAAATCATCTTTACAAAAAAAAAGGGAATTGTAAAATAGTATAAATGTGCAGTCCAACAGTGATGAAATGTTGTAAGTAAATACTTTTTGTTTTGAAATGCATTATGAAATATATTATCCGTGCTGAACAGACAATGCAAGTGATTTCCCCCGTCAGATCATGGGGCATTTCATGAATATGGAAAATGAACATAACATGAAATAAATCTAGATCATCCTTTGGTTTCGAAATGTCAAAAAAGTCCTATTAAGGGAAATATTGAATGCAAATAATATTAATAATTTGACAACTCTATCTACAAGAATGAGGAAGAAGTGGTCCACTGTAACGTTTCAGGGACCCCGGAGACTCTTCTTACCGTGCACGTCTCCGTCGTCGGCCATGGCGTTGATCTTCTTGTTGGGCAGGACCTGCACGTGCTTGCCGCTGGTCCGGCTGTAGAGCTGGTAGATCCGGATCAACCTGCGGCTCACGCGGTCCGTCACTTCGCTCTGCTCGCTTACATGCTGCGTGAAATTAGGCGGGGACTGATTGGTTACCTGTCAGAAATTAGACGTCACCACAGTCATCAATGTGCACATTTGGCTTATTTATGAGTTTCTTTCATTTGACTGACATCCAACCGCGCAACAAATAATAATAACAGGCTAACAATCAAATATTTGGATAAGAGTGGAGCTAATTGTTTGAAGCCCTTAAACACAGAGGGGAACGACATCCTAACGCAACAACAGCTTGTTGTTTCCCCCCGAGTGACAAGTGTAACAAGTCCCAGGCCGCGCTGCAGCCAAGGGAAATTAACAGCTTCCAAAACAGACGCACATATTAGGCGTGATTACGGGGTGTGCGTACACGGGAGAATGCATGCGCACCACACACACACACATACACACACACACAGTGCGTCTCACTATCTTTGTGGGCGACCCGTCATTGACATAATGCATTCCCTAGCCCCTTACCCTAACCTTACCCATCACAACTAAAAGCCTAACCTTAACCCTCACCTTCACCCTAATCCAAACCCTAATACTAAAACCACGTCTTAACCCTCAAACAGCCCCTTTTGAGTTTTGGGGTCCTGCATTTTGGCCCCACAAAGCTGTCCGGACCCCACTTTATCAACGGGATGCATACACTTCTCTCTGTGATGGAATGACCGCTGCTGACGGAAATAATCCACGGGCCCTGGTTGCTTTAAACCCCGCAAGCACTTCCCTCCGCCCCGATGCCCCGTCTGTGCCCGCGCGTCCTGTGCCAGGGCCGGTGTGTTCACTAGCAAGATGCCAGCAGGCCGCGCGCCCCGCTGCCCCACGCGCCGTGGGAGCCATCCGATATTGTTGGGTCACATAATGTGATGATGATCCCTCTCTCCTCCTCTCGTTGTTACTGCGCCGCGCATCACACGCTTTGATTGGGTTTTTAGAGATTTCCGAAGAAAATGTGGAACGCTCGAAATGAAATTAAAAAAATAAAGACATTGAAAAACATGTAGGCTATATGAGAATAAATGAATGAAATTACATACCTGAGCATAGTAGCAAAATGCGAATAAGTGTAGACACCTGCAAAGGAGAAAAAAAACATGCATGAAGTTACTTCAGAGCTGCGTGAGGGGTGCGTAAAGAGTGGAAGAGAGGGAGGAAGGACACTCACAGATAGCTGAGTCTGGACGGGATGGGTCGCATGTTGGATGGAGGGATGAAAAGCTCTTCCAGGACCCTCTCAGAGCTGCACAGTCCAGCTGATCTCGTTACAAATCAAACACTCAGTCCGAAAAAATGAAACAAACGTCACCGAAATCCACAAAAAAAAAAAGGTCAGAGGTGCTGACATAGACGCTCATTCACGCGCATTGGGCACTTTCCTCATTAAATGCATGTCCGTTATCAAGCTCCCGTTGAATAGCAGTGTTGACACATTTCTCATTCAAATAAATGTCTGTCAAATACGCATGAAGTCTAAGTGCACGTGCAGAAGCGGAGCTGTGCGTTGAAGTTTCTGGGATGGATGAAAAAAATCCCCTCAGCCGGGTTTTCTTCTTCTATTTCTCTTCTATTTATTTATGTTGCAAACAATTTGATCCATGCTGTCAGACTATCCCTCGTGCTTTGTAATCCCCGTGGTCCTCTGCGGCCTTCAGGTGTGTGTGCGTGTGTGTGTGATCCCGCAGTAGAGGAGACTCGATGCTGCTGCTCCGCTGGGCTGTGTCAGGACTGCAGACTGGTCTCTCCTCTCTCTCTGATCCCATCCCACACCGCTCCCGTGTCAAGCCTCTCGACCGGCGCACACACACCCCTCGGTTAAAATGGATGGCTGATCTCCTAAGAACAAGCCCCCTTTTTTTTTTTCCTTCTGCAGAACAAAAGCGGGC
>NC_048423.1:24262495-24263223 GCF_013103735.1 Etheostoma cragini | reverse complement strand
CCCCCCCCCCACCCTTTTTTTCTTCTTCTTTTTGACATAAGAGATGCACCACATTAATTATCTGCAAACCGCGCCCTTTTATTATAGAATAGCCGAGCTCATTATCAGACTTTATTGATTGTTTGGCCATTAATTAGACTGTTCAGTATCATCAAGGACACAGAAACCCAGCACGGTGTGATTAATAAACTTTTAAGGTGCCGTTAGATTAGCTTTATGGGCTTTGAGTGGCCCATTGACCACATGTGTGTAGTGTAAAAGACCAGTCTGCAGAGTTGAGATAAGCCTAGAGGATGGAGGTCAGAAGATCTGGATCCAGACGAAAAAGTTCTTATTTAGGGTAATTTGATAGGCTGCAGAACTATGAATACACAGTAAGCATATTAGCTTTCCTGAAAGGCCTCATTAGAGGGGAATATCCCATCACTCTAGCTGATGTCTGGAACAGCCCAGGATGGAGGACCGACTGTCAGCCTGTCGTACAGGGTACAGCCACCAGTGGGCGCTCCAGAGGAGGGGGTTAAGTGGAACCTGAGTCAGTGGCCCCCAGTGTCCTTGATGGTGTAATGTGACAGAATTTAAGACTGAAGAGATCTGCAGGAGTCACTTCATGTGTTGTCTGCTCCACTGACAGGCTTCATGTTTTCACATGGGTTGTTTCTCTGTTTCCCCCCCTTCCTCCCATTAGCATCTGCTGCTCTGTGTGTGTGTGTGTGTGTGTGTGTGTG
>NC_048423.1:24252263-24262281 GCF_013103735.1 Etheostoma cragini | reverse complement strand
GTGTGTGTGCATGCGTGTGATGAGCGGCAGGTAACTGCCACTCTGTACCCTGGCTCAGGGCCTGGCTGCCCTCCCCTTAACCCCAGGAGCCCTGCATCCATCAGCAGCTCTGCAGGGGGCCGACACCCTTCCCCCTCTGCTCCTGCTCTCCCTCTCTCTTTTCTGTTCCTCCACTCAGGACCAGAGATCCATCACTGCGCTGGTTATGAAAAACATATTTTTACGCTGAAAATAAAATTTATAAATCATATCTGTCATTTAACAAGCATTGGACTGGCATGTGACTCCAAAGACCTTTAAACTTCCCATGTTTTGCATGTTTTGGACTATTACTACCAACTATTTATGCTATTACATAACATATTTCAACTGTAGATGGTTGGCATCCATTGGTTTCCATTCATTTGATAATGGTCAAAAATCCTCCAGCAGCAAATTGAAACTGTAAAAATCGTATGTTTTCAAAGTTCCGTGATGGCTTGTGCGGCTGATTGAAATATTCTGCAGTGCAGTATTACATAACAACATTTCGATCAGGAGAGACAAGTCTGCAGATATGCAAATGAGATGTATTGTACAGCTCAATAAAATGTGCAAAGTCTCTGGCGATTAGACTCCATCGCTATATGAATCTTACGTATATTTGTAGACAGGGGTAGAGAACCATCAGACCCCAGATGATTCTGATTGGTTTAGCAAGAAGGGGAATGCCTCCAACAGCTGAGTCCATTTAAGAAGAGAGCATTGATTAAATCAGATCTTCCTGAAATAATTTAAACTGAGCTATATTTATTTATATGTCACATGTTTCACAAAAAGATGTGATGGAAAATTTGCGAAAAACCCTCAAGGGGCTTAAAAAGTGGCAATCTCCAAAGAAACAATTACATTTCAACACTTAGTATCATATTTAAATCAGGAGAGACTAGTTGCATATGTACAGCAAAAACATACATTTATTAGGATAATAGCTGAATTGATTTAGGAGAGCACTGATTAAAAGTTAGGTCTGCCTGAAAGAATTCACGCTGAGCTACATGAGTGATAAATAAAGAGAAATAATAGTGAGAAATAAACGCTGACATCATGTTGGCTGTGATGATTACATCACTCAAACGGACTTTTGTGGTGTTGTGGTGAAATGAAATGACTGGATTTGAGTTTGTGGTGTTTTAGTTTGTATTCCAGTTTTCATTGCAACTACAGTATTTTCCCTTAGAAATGTGTTCCCGTTGAAGTTTCACATTTCTCTCCTTTAATTAACCATCATCCTCCTTTTCCCATCCAACCCCCCTGTCTTCAGTTCACTACCTTGGTTCCACGTCTCTCTCCCTCCATCATTCCATGTGCAGCCATCTGCCATCCTCCCTCCTCCCTCTGCTCTTCCTCCCTCCATCATCTCTCTCTCTTCCCTTAACCTCGTTAGGCATAGGTGTGCTTTTAGTGTCTCAGGCTGCAGCCCCCCAAAAATATGGTCTGAGACGTTTTTAGGTGAAAGAAGGGCACCTTTTAAGACTGTTTTATTAACAATAATAGATTTGAATTCTAATGTATTTAACATTTAAGACAACCCTCCAAGTGCCACAGGTAAGATCATAAAAGCAAGGTAAAAACATCAGTTTAAAATATATATAAAGAGTGCAACGCCATCATTTTGCAAGGTTAAAACTCATAACTTCTGCTAAAAAGAAATGTTTACCCCTTATTTAATATTATTTGTTTAGTCTCCCTTTGCCAGACCGTCTTCCACAGCGCTGCAGAGGCGGGTCTGGGATGGGAGAACAACATGCTCTGGTTTATTGGCATTTTTTAAAAACAATCACAATCATCATGGGCGGAGCTGTGCGCGAGACAGTCCCTCTGCTAAATAGTCTCAGGAAGGATCTTGTTTTGGTGGAACATGTGTACGTTCAGAAGTAGTTTTAGTTGTGCTGCTGAAAAATCTGACTGGACAGAATGTCTAGCTAGCTGTCTGGATTTACCCTGCAGAGATCTGAGGACCAGGTAACCATAGTCCTTATAAATCCACCAGAGGTTAGAACGCCAAGACTGAGGAAGCAAAAGGAATTCCCCCCGGATTTCACTCATTTAGGCCGGATATGTGTTGCCTTGGGCTTTCTTTGTGTTGGCGTTCTAACCTCTGGTGGTTCTGAGGACTATGGTTACCTGGTCGTCAGAATTCTGCAGGGTAAATCCAGACAGCTAGCTAGACTATCTGTCCAATCTGAGGACTATGGTTACCTGGTCCTCAGATCTCTGCAGGGTAAATCCTGACAGCTAGCTAGACTATCTGTCCAATCTGAGGACTATGGTTACCTGGTCCTCAGATCTCTGCAGGGTAAATCCAGACAGCTAGCTAGACTATCTGTTCAATCTGAGGACTATGGTTACCTGGTCCTCAGATCTCTGCAGGGTAAATCCAGACAGCTAGCTAGACTATCTGTCCAATCCGAGGACTATGGTTACCTGGTCCTCAGATCTCTGCAGGGTAAATCCAGACAGCTAGCTAGACTATCTGACCAATCAGAGTTTTCTCTCGCACGATCACAACTACTTCTGAACGTTTGACCAAAACAAGTTCCTTACCGAGGCGGCTTTACAGAGGCACCGTGGCTCTGTATGGCATTAGCGCCAACCAAGACAATTGTGATTGGTTTAAAGCAGCACAATAAACCAGAGCATGTTTTCTCCCATCCCAGAATGCTGTGTGGACTAGCCAGACCCTCCTCCTCAGAACCGTGGAGGAAGGTCTGGGAACGAGAGACTAGTCTCAAACCAACACTGATGCTGTCTAAATTTGTGTACTTTCCTGTGGGTGACTACGTCCCATTAGTACTACACTACATTGAGCCGCTGTCAGCTCCCTGTTGTCCTGCTTAGACTCAAAAACAATTACAACCGTCCAAATAATAGACACAGCTGAGCCAGAAGTCTCAAGTAACTCCGTGGTCCTCTAGTCACTTTCTCAGGCCCCAGTCAGGAGGTGTGTGTGTGTGCCTTCAACTGTTTATCCATCTGGAGAGAGAGGGACGGAGAGAGTGAGAGAGAGAGACACACCCACTGGCATTTATGAACATACAGACATTCCCAGTCTCAAATCCAGTAGGTCTTTGATTGCCCTGCTGGGTTTGACCAAATGTACCCTCCTTCGTGGAACACATGCTAGTAAAACTCATTCCATATGACCACTTAAAGCCAGCACAGGGGCCGTAGCAGCAACTCCTGTTTGCCTCTGCTCTAACACCTGGATCTCTTTCAATTTCATTTTCATGTTGCTTTATTGGCTTGACAAAAAATCCATCTGTGTTGCCAAAGCATAAGAGCATACCCATAAACAATGAGTAAATACATCTGATGTAATTATACAAGAAAACAGGATACTTATGATATAATTATAGATACCAAAAAAATTACGTGCATGTCCCTCAAAAGGTACGCTGAAACAGTAAAAATTAATAGAAAGATAAAAAATTATAATATATATAGAATTTTCTAGATGGATCTGAATTCTCTGGATCTATTTGACCCTGAGTCTGACAGTGAAGCGGTGTTTGAGATCATTCTGCAGAGCACCTCCACCCTGTTGCGGTTTCTCTGAAGTGCTGAGACCTGTTGGACACTGTAAGAAATGAAGGAACGTCCTGCGAGAAAATCAGATCTCAGGTCTCAAATTGATGAACATTTCTGTTAATCCAGAAACGGGAAATTCTGTAAATTCACAGCAGATCTCAAACACAACATCCGAAAATCCAAGAATTAAAATAGGGAAAAAAATCAGTGCAGAAAATTCCTTAACGCAGTATATCAGCCCATGTTCTACAGACTTCTCTAACAGTGTAAGTCGGAGTGGTGGTACGGATACAGGGGGTCATTTGTTGGTCTGTATGCAACTAGACAGCCAAATTTAAGCGGTTTTGAGTTTTGTGTCATGTTAACATTTTGTTAATTGACTTCAATGTTGCTAGCTCGCCTGCATGGTCAACACAGTCTGGTCTCTCCCTGAGGTCTTCAGGCCAAGACCATTTAACAGTCCCCAGAACCCGTTTTGAAACCTTTTCTGTGGCCCCTTCTGTGTCCCTTTAGCCTTGAGAGCTTTGGATTCTGTGGAAACTTAAAAAAAAACACCTGAAGACACATCTTTCTAGCAACATGGCTTAGTATTTTATATGTTGCTGTTTTATTTGTTTTTAGTGTAAAGCCCTTTGTGACCCTTGTTGTCTGTGAAAGGTGCGTTATAAATAAAGTTTACTTACTTACGCTTGATATTTTTGTCTGCATGGACAGTTTTCTACTTTACTAAAACATTTCTTCAAGTCTTTTCCATGTATAGTTAATGATTATTCTACTTTTGATATATTGTGTCATCTTAAATAGATGTAGAATTTGCACTGGCAAGGTACTTGCACTGACACTCTCTTGCACTATGATACCATTGCACCTTTATGCAATTCTTTTGCACACGGCTCCTTTAAATATGCTACAATCTAACTTTACTGTAAGGATACACTACTGATATCTTCCTTTGTGTTTTTGTACTACGTATGTGTGCATGGATGTCATGTGTCTGTGTGTATGTATGTTGTGTATAAGCTATTGGACACGTTCATTTCCTTCTGGATAACTAAAGTATCTCGAACTATCAATCTATCTATCTGTAACTTTTCAACACACACACACGCACGCACACACGCACGCACGCACACACACACACACACACACACACACACACACACACACACACACATATAAGCGAGATGCCAGCCCCCCTCCTGGCCGCGTGTACCTGTACCTACACAGATAGATTCATGCAATAAACATAAATCCATCCTAATATTGTAATAATGTTCACATAACAGTTTATTGTATTATGTCTGAATATTTTGAATATTTAATGTTGATGCTTTAGCAACATTACTGCAAAATGAAATAGAGCGTCAACAGTAGCGAGTATTGTTATAAAGACCGAACTTTTATCCAGGAGACCGTGCATTTTGTAACCCCACCCACAATCTTTTACTAACTGTCCCGTTCTTGCGCCGCATGTCAGTTGAATGTAGATTTTAAATGACGACCAAATTGGTCCCGATCCAGAGCATCCCGGCCGAGCTCATCAAATATCACAGCGGCTTGGATTGCATTGGAATGAGTTGACAGCCCCACTGTGTCTGACTGAGACAAAAGAAGTGATCTGAGGACACTGCATGTAGGTCTTGAACACACTCATGATATTTGACAGAGATCCATCAATGCATTTTGGTGCATTTTAAACTGTGTGCGATGGAAGATGCTGATTGAGAGCGCCCAGGACCTATTCGAAGAGCTAATACCACAGGGGCAGCACTTTGCTCCATTTCCTCCAAAGCAGATATTTTCCAACTGTTGGACAGTGCTCAGGATTTTTCGGACTATCCTGACTGTGGTATCGGGAGAGCGCAGCTTTTTAAAGTTTAAAGAAATCAAGAAATATCTGCATACATCGGTGTTTCAGGACAGCCTGTGGGGAACGGGCTTTGCCATGTTCACGTCGGTCCTCTGGATGTAGTCGGATTGCTTTTCACATGCTCCACACACACAAAAAAACTTGTTTCTGTGGCGTCAAACACAGGGTAACTAGGGTCACCCACCCACTGTATAACCACTGAGTCTGAGTTACAGCTGTGGTCTGAATGAAGGGCAGTGGCAAAGACAGACATGGGAGAAACACACACGCACACACACAATCATCTGAGCTTAGAGAATGTCTGAGAGCGATGCAGCAACCAGACTGTGGGCATATGCACACCGCATGCATACATGCTCACTAACACACACTTACATACTGTACATGAATGCCACATATAGAAGCACATGTGTGGAAACAAATGAAGATGCATTTATCAAAGACACCTAAAAACATCACACATCACACACAGACTGAAAAGCAAAGACACGTGTCAACTATTATGTTAAAATTACATAATATTCTACTATACTTCTAAATAGAGACATACACAAGAATGCATATAGGCCGGCACAAGTTGCACATATTAGCACACAAATAAAGCATTTTATATGCACATTGATATTCAGTAATTAATTAAAAAACACACATACTCACATATAGTACTAAAAAACACAAATACACACGTAGTACTACTCACCTACCCACCCACACACACATGTGCAAGCGTGGGCGAGGCGGTGAGGTCGGCGAGTCTAAACCAGCGTGGGAAACTATTCCCACAGGTGGTGAGTAAAGGAGCTGCTTGGTTCACACCGATGGACACATGGTTTGAGGAGAGAGAGAGTGTGTGTGTGTGTGTGTGTGTGTGTGTGTGTGTGTGTGTGTGTGTGAGTGAGTGAATGAGGTGGGCTCTATCCAATTGATTTCAATCCCAACTGGTCCTACATTTTCCCGCCATAGCTCCATGCATGTATGTGTTTCAGAGAGAGAAAGGTGTTTCAGAACCACACCTCGGAGTGGAATCAATTCATTGAGTGTGTAAATGAGCAGGAGGCTGTTGATTGGTTTACAGATAAATGATGTCAACTAAACACCTCGCTACCTGTCCTTTGTGTATAAAACAAGATTACAGCAAGTCCAGGAGAGAGAACCCCTCATATGCATGTGTGTGCATGACATCATACCGTAATATGAAAGATCAGTGCAGAGCAGCCATGACAACCAATAGCGAGGAGGAGGAGGATAGTGATGGAGGTCCGATGGTTAATATTTACCGGTTAACCCTGGAAAATCAACACTTCTGTTGACGCTTTTTAATCAGTGGTTTTACCTTTTTCTTATGTTTTTGTCCCTTTTTTCTTCACTTTTTTTTAATGTTTGCCACTTTCTTTTTGACGTTTAACACATGTAACACTAACTTATCAACTTTAGTTTTACAGTTTATTTGGGAATTTGTGGTCAATAAACCTCATTTATAGGAAATTATACCTAATGTTTGAGTTAGAAATGCAGAAATTAGGAATTATTGAGACTAAAATTAAAGGAATGGATGTTGATGATAATCACAGACTGGAATATATCAACTTTTGCTCAATACTATTTCAAATATATCTTTTTTATATTTTTCTCCAAATGTTGTAAAATTGAAAAAGACACCTCAAAATTCATTTGAGTAGAGATTTTACTTGCTTGTGTGGAATCAATCGGGTTATTTTGGCTAATTATTTTTCTCGCTACTGTCGCACTGCGTACTCTTGGGGAACTACTAGAAATGTTGAGTCCTTTGAAATTAGAGTAGTCTAGAACTACCGTGTCTCAAGCTAACTTGTTATGACTTGATACTATATGTAAAATGAAATGTCATCGACTAGAATGTTAGTTAGTACACCTGTGCCAGGTTATCTCCTATCATGTACCTACGCTCTCCTTCTCTGCAAGACCAGGTATGGTTCTGATTTCTTGGCACTGCTACCAGAAGACTCACATCTTTCAGACAGGTTGCTCACGTCACGTCGAGCTCAACGGACAAGGGCTTCCGAGAGACTTAGACATCATACTCGGCAATCATGAGCCATCTTCTTTCCAACTGGTCTGTCCTTAGCGCCGGTTATTCACGCTCCTTTGGGATCTTAATTCTGCCATTTGCTTAGTTCCTTGAGCCAATTACTTCTTGTTTAACCTTTTGTCGAATGCCGCTGCCGCCCCCTATTTCCACATTAACGTTGTCTTGTCCGGGGCGTGCAAACGCACATGTGGAACCATTTCCTGGCTTCTCGGAACAGCATTTCCATTTTTCTACGAGGACTTTGTCATTCAGCTGTACACAACGCAGGTCCCTCCGTGGGTTTGGCTGTTGCTGCGGGGGAGATGGTTTGCTTTTGCTGAGCCCTAGGAATTCTGGGATTGGGCACAGAGCGCGGGTCTCCTTCGTCGACACTCCATGACCTGTACCCCATTGTCGTGGGTGCCATACTTTGGGGGCACGAATGGTCACAAGTCCAAACTCCTTTACTCTGATAACACAGCAGTAGTACAGAGCCACACCATCACCAGCATCATAGACACAAAGTAACCAGCAATTACATGTATTACGAGTATTATGATACTTGACTTTATAAGTCATTATCAAAATGATAAGATAAGATAATTTGTTTATTAGTCCCCAATGGGGAAATTACTGCACTACACTCTGTGTACACACTTTTTGTTAGTACTCACACACAGGCCTGAAATACACACACATGCTCAGGACCTATACATGCACTATACATGGAGAGATGTCAGAGTGAGTGGGCTGCCAGCTGAACCAGCGCCCTGAGCGGTCGGGGGGGTACGGTGCCTTGCTCAAGAGCACCTGGCAGTGCCCAGGAGGTGAACTGGCATCTCTCCAGCCACCAATCCACGCTCCCAACTTTTTGGGTCCATACGGGGATTTGAACCAGTGACCCTCCGGTTCCCAACCCAACTCCCTATGGACTGAGCTACTGCCACCCCTGAGCTACTGCCACCCTGATTTACAATGTGTTATGATTCAAGTTATAAAGCACTGTGATTATTCATGAGTGCGTATAACTATACTTATAGAGCATTACAAGCAGATAAAAACACATTGGGTCTGTGTTTATAATGCATTATAGTGACAAGCTTCATTGAAAGTGTCAACACTTACATTTTTTAATGAGTAATGATTGAATAATGTTACTTAGCATGCAAGTTTCCAACACAGTAAACATCAACACAAAAACATGCACATTTTGCACTGATGCAGACTCACACTAATTTCCGACAACTGTGTGTAACCTAATATTTACATGACAATATTGCCATGACTATGACATTAGTGAGCACACAGGACAACATCAGTTGACTGCAGTCTTCACATTCCTGAGAGGATGACCACCAAATGGGCCTGATGCCGAGTGGAGCAGCATGTGTGACGCTCCATGTACACCCCACACACACACACTCACTCACACACACTGGAAATACTTGAAATGACAAACAATAATCACTGGAAATGTGTGTGTATTTGGGAATGAAATAATATGGATTGGGGCAGTGACTTAGCCACTTCTGTCCAGTTCCAGCTTCTGTTCCAGTGCATCTGTAGGCACATGTGTAAAGTGTTCCATGGTGAAGCTGTGAAGTGAGTTTTGTAGCACAAAACTCACTTTTTAGTGAAAAATGGTGACTCAGTGCAGCTTTTGCCATCAGAAAACAAACACTATGTGTGACCGGTGAGGCAAAACTATGAGTATCGCTGTCAATAGTATCAATATTAATATTAAAAGATAATGTCTATCTTGTGTAGCTGTTTCTTTCTTTTGGGGTTGTTTATATGGAGCGTGAGTCTAATAATAAAGGCTATCTTTCTATCTATACTGAGACTGAAAGCAAGTGCAAAATCAAAAGACCGGGGCTAAGTGTAATGAGTAGGAGACTGGTGAGAGAGTGGTAGGGAGAGATCAGGCAGCAGGCCAGAGGGAAAAGAAATTGAAAAAGCAGAGAGTTATACAGGGTCTTGCAGGAATTCTTTCGAAGAGGAAAAAAAAAGGGGCTGGTGGAAAGGGGAGACGCGGCAACGTATGCAGAGCTGTTGTGTTTCTTTCGGTCCCCCTCTTCAAAGGATCGCTGGCCCTGATGGCTTTACCATACACTGTTCTGGGGGTTAGAGCTGAAGCACAGCCCTGCATAGTACCTGCAGGACTGGAGCTGCAGGGAGCGGGGCTCATGACGGCCCAGACGGGGTTCAGCAGGCGGCTTCAGCTCGGCAGTCCAGGTGAACCCGCCGACATACAGCACGCTGATGGGTTTGATGACAGGTAGGACTTTTGGTGTTTTCCATTACATGGCCAATGTGCCCCGCCCTCTTTTTTCCATTGTAGATTTAGCACCGCCTCAATTATATATATCTTTTTCATATTAATGTTTTAATTCAATTCAATTAAATTTTATGCATAGTATCAATTCATAACAAGAGTTATCTCTAGACACTTAACAGATAGAGGAGGTCTAGACCACACTCCAGAATTTACAAGGACCCAACAGTTCTAGTAGTTCCCTCCAGAGCAAGCA
>NC_048423.1:24240886-24252163 GCF_013103735.1 Etheostoma cragini | reverse complement strand
GAGGAGGTCTAGACCACACTCCAGAATTTACAAGGACCCAACAGTTCTAGTAGTTCCCTCCAGAGCAAGCAACAGTGCAACAGTGGCGAGGAAAAACTCCCCTTTGGGAAGAAACCTTGGACAGACCCAGACCCAGGCCCAGACCCAGGCCCAGACCCAGGCTCTTGGTAGGCGGTGTCTGACGACCGGTTGGGGTTAGATTGAAGAGTGGCAAACAGTCACCAAAATAGTAGTTTGTAGTAGTTCTTTGTAGTAGTTCATGGCATAGCAGGGCACTGTGCGGCGTTACAAGGCACAGCAGGACTTAGCAGGACACAGCAGAGCGTAGCAGGATGTAACATGGCTACGCAGAACGTGTAGCTGGACCACGGTGACAGCTGCTACCATGATTTTGGAGCCTCCCTGATCCAAGGAGACATGCTGGGCGAAAAAGAACATAAGGACCCCGGGGAGTTACTCCCCAGAGCTAGGTTAGTAACAAGCATTTCTGGGGCATTTTAAACTACTACTAATTGTGGCTGGTCATCATAGCAGGAAACTGCCACGACATAAAGCAACACACACACAGACGAAAAGGTGTGTTGGTTTTGGTTGTCGGCGCGTAGCTGTGCGGCCGACCAATCAGCAGTCTGCAGGTTTTCACGTCACCTGTTGGTATCGCCTCAGCTCACTTGAAACCTAAAAGTAGAGTCGAGGCGTGTGAAGGAGGTACCATGCAGTGGTAAAACGCCTTTTGTGAGGGCTTGACATTTATCGCATAGATTGGTTAATTGTCCCTGGAGAATGCAATGGTGCACAGATAAACACAGGTCACAGGTAGAACAGATAAAAACGTGGACCATCATGTGATTAAATACTTTAATCGGTTGACAGCCCACGTGTGTATAGTACAGGCATATTTACAATAATTTCCCTCTCGCCTCAGATGCCTCCTTCAGTCCCCAGTCCGTATTTAGGCCCCAGAGGAATGTCCTGTGGTTGGACTGGGTAGCTGAAGGGTTTGGAAGGTTCACGGGGCAGGAGGCCTAGAGTTGAGCGGGGGAAGACGAGGCTGTCAATCGCGTGCATTATCTCCGCTCCGCCCTGTCAGCGGGCCTATCACCCCTGGGTGGCGACGGAGAAGGTCGCTCATATCTCAGAGAGGCTGATAACCTCCGAGGACCCGCAGAGCTGAGACCTTCACTGTCCAGCTAGACGGACTGACAGCACATTCACTCCGCACACACCTTCTCGTCTTTCTTTCCTTTTCAATGTGAGAGCACTCTAAATGAATGGAAGTCTATGACGATACAATGTTGTTTTGAAAATGTCGATACAGATGTTTCAAATTTGATTGAAGGCCCCATGACATGGTGCTCTTTGGCTGCTTTAATATAGACCTTAGTGATCCCCTAATACTGTATCTCAGCACACAAATGCAAAAGATTAAAAAGATAAAGAATAAAAATATTACAGTGCATATCCGCCATCATAATAGCAATGTGCTCAGGTACAGCCACGCCTGGCTTTTAAAGGGAATGGGAGATGACACTGTGATTGGTTGATTGCATGTTACGCCCAGAACACACCTCTGATTAATGACACTAAGTACAACCATTGTGAACCACGGACCCTTTTTTTCTGGGGTCGAACTAGCAGAAGTGGATTTGGACACGCCCTGAACGCACCTGTGCCAGGCGCCTTACGCAGTGCGATTACATCGTTAAAATAGGGCCCATTTACTTTCTTTTAAATTATTATTTTGAATGCATATGTGTCCGGAAAACCAAGTTTCATACAATGGTGGCTATAGCCCCATGAGGGATTGGCCATGAAATGGCATGATTCAATTAATAAATTAATTTTGGTAGCTTTGTCTTTACTCCTTTTCACACAGGATTAGTATTACCTGGTGACCTCTAGTTGTTTGTAATAACGACGGAGGTTGTCTGTGATCTTGATCCTGTGCGAAATGGCCATGTCTGTGATTTGTAAGGTGAAAATCCCCCTGCAAATGAGCTAGTCTGGACTACTGCCCGACCAGAGACCCCGACCGGAGACCCCGACCCTGGTGCTTTATCCACAGATTGCCGGGATGCTGTGTTTGACGCTGCGTTTAGGATGATAGGTTATGCGCTTTTGGTAACCCCCACCAAGCCTGGCACAAAAACCTACATAACCCTGAGCCAAGTGTGTTGCGGCGGCCTCGCCCTGGCGGTCCTCTGTGCCCCTCAGGGCTCCCAACCCTCGGGGTATAGTGAGTAAATTTGATTAAAAGCCTGCTCTGCTTATCCTGTGTTAATGCACCCCATGAAACTCAGATGTGTGGGGGTAATTTGTAAATCACACAAGGTCCCCAGATGATAATCTGACTAATCCCGTGCGAATAGGGCTGTAGTGAGCATTTTAGCATGAGACATTTACAGAGACGACATGTATCTATAGGACCCGGCCTGTGCTAAGCTACAACCATCTTGTTCTGTCAGTCCAAACGGACCGGGATCACACTAATACAAAGAGATTTGGAATGTATGTTGTGAATGATGATGGTTGAGTGAGTGGGACTGAGTCTTCACCCAGCCTGTTCTAATTTGAACAGGGAACTCTCTCTCTGGCTGGGTTTGTGCCTATCAGCAGACTGATATAGCTACCGGGGTTAACAAGAAGCTCAGTCTGACACCAGTCACCACTCTCTGATCTCCAAACTAGTGTAGTGAGAGACTGGTGTGCTGGATGCTTTTGGGAAAATGATTTCTTTCTTTTAAACATGTAATATCATGATCCTCTGTTGACTGAGCACACCCACACCCGTGACAAACACTCTATTTGCTGCACATTTGAATCAAAAATTCATTGATCATCAAAATTCAGCAATGTGTGACGGAGTTCTATTCAGCATGATGGGACCCCTGCTCTAAGTTACAAACAACTCAATCCCAAAAGTCTTACTTTTTAATTGACAGTTCACAATGGTGCACATGGGTCTTTGTACTCATATTCGTTGGGGAAAAACACTGAATACTTTAAGCACATTAAGAAGATAATGAGTGTTAACACAAAAAGTTGCAGATTTCTAATACAAAAATGTGTATATTGACACGTATTCAGATATTTGTGGATATCCAGTGTACTTTCTTTGTATGTAAGTGTACGACAAAGTAAAACATTACAGTATTGATGACCATGGGTGCATTTGTTTATGGAAGCAGCAGAATTTTCCTCAAGCTTTCATATTCCATGTGAACAGATGAGAATTCATTCATTCATTCATTCTCCTTTTAGAAAACTGTGGGACAGACTGAAGCAGAGGTGCATTGGTAAACCAAATGTTTTTGCCTTTCTCTCAGCGTGTGTGTGTGTGTGTGTGTGTGTGTGTGTGTGTGTGTCTTGGGGGTGGGAGTGGGCTGTACCAGTTGATCCATCTGATGTGAGACGAGCTGGCTCTCTGACAGGAGCTGTCACTGGAATAGCAGGGGGGTCCTTATCAATCAACCCCCCCCCAGCCGCCAATCAAATGACCTCACCATGACAACCAGGCCCCATGTTATCTACACAGCTGTCAGCGCTCCGCTGTCCAGTTGGGACTATAATCGAGCCCGTTTAAGCTAGTTATGGTCCTGTTAGTCCTGCCAACCAGAATAACTTTCTAAAAAGCCACTGCTTCTCATAACCTTCTGTTGTTGTGCCTCGCTCTCTCTCTCTCTCTCTCTCTCTCACTCTCGCTCTCTCACTCTCTAGATAGAAAAGCTTCAGAAACTAAATGCAGAACATGACGGCACAGCCTCCTTCTGGGCCTGCCCTGACAAACGTGCAGTGGTGAGAAACAGTATCATCATTTCCCCACTTATCAAATCTGATGAGAGACTCCTGAGATACCGGGCATGAAGAATGACAAATGAGGGAATGAATCAACAAAGCTGATTGGTCCGTAGTCACTCTGAGTATATTGTCATAATTAACTAATTATTAATTTGTGTAATTGAGAATCCTGGCAAAATTCTTTCAACTTGTTTGCCTTAATAATCGATAAAACCTCATCATGTCAGAGTTGACACCAATTGTATCAGAGCTTATGACAACAAATATGTCCAAATCCTGTGTATGGACACAACAAAATATGACCATAAGTTGTGGCTGAAAGCGCCAATGAATTAGGTAAGGCAAGCTTGAGTTAAGATTTTCCAATGTTGCATTCAAAAAGTGTTGTCATTTTTGAATTTGCACATGCAATAATGAACTGACTGAAAGCTTCATGAACAAAAAGTGTCACAAAACGTTATTACGCTCAGCCCAGGTGGAAACATTGGTCGATGTACATGTAACTTTAACGTACCGAAGCTTGGGCTCTACTAAAGAGATGAAAAAGCTGGCTTCATCACATGCATAAAATAAAAAAGACAATCTTTTAACCCATAATGTTGTCCTCGGGTCATACTGAACTGTTTTCTTTTATCAATGTTCTTTTTAACTACCCAACTGTAATTACCCAAAATAACACGATTCATTCCACCCAACGCTCTTTGCCAAGTACAAATCTCTACTCTCATTCATTTTGGGGCGTCTTATTCAATTTTATAGCATTTGAAAAACAAAATTGAAGTGGTTTTGAAATAGTATTGAGTCTGGGATTGTCCATCAACATCCATTCCTTTAATTTGAGTCTAAATAATTCCTAATTTCTGCTTTTCTAACTCAAACATTAGGTATAAACTCCGATAAATAAGGTTTATTAACCATAAATTCCCAAAATAACTGTAAAACTAAAGTTAATAAGTTAGTGTTACATAGAAAATGTAAAAAAAGAGACAAACATTGAAAAAAAGCTTCAAAAGTGTTGAAAAAAGGACAGAAAACTTAAGAAAAAGTTAAAAACATCGATGAAAAGCGTCAACAAAAGCGTTGATTTTCAATGTTGGCCTCCTGTTCAGATTCTCATTCCCATCTCGTACAAAACGGACGCTTGGTCGGGTGCTTTTGGCGTTGTTAGCGAACCCGCTTTATCTAAACGCGCTTGGTCGGGACTGTTGGACTTTGGACGCAGTCAGGTTGAGGAAAAGTTTGTTGGTGGGCTTACATGACACATCGGAAAAACGGGACATGTTGGGTTTAGGACAAGAAGAGCGTGGCGGTTCGGAAAGCAGGACAGCTGGGTTGAGGAAAAGATGGAATTATGACACGCGGGACATGGACTGCGGTCTCCTGGGTGAAAGTCCTGTGTTGTTTGACCCGTCCACCCCCCAAACCAAACTTTTTACGCTGGTTTTCAGGCTTTGTGACTACAGGGATGGAAGATTTCATGTTGGGAATACAGTCTTTCCTGCTTTTGCCAAGAAACTGTGCTCAACATCAATGCATGCATGAATCAATACGTCACTGCAACCCGTTCTTACTCCGAATTTGTTGATGTTTGGACAGTGGACAGTGGACCGGGGAGAGCATAGGGACGTGGGGTTTAGTGAGTAGTATGTAAGTGGGAATTCCACTTTGGGAGATTGGTTGATGAGTCAAACACAGGACTTTTACTCAGGACAGGGGGGTTGTGTCCCACGTGTGTCCTTAACCGTCCTGGTGTTGCCGCGTGTCACAGAACCGTAAACCCACCCAGAGCTTTTCCTAAACCCAACAGAGTCAAAAGGGACGCCAATGGTCCTGAAAAAGCGTGTCTTATAGGACGCTAAAGGCCTTCTTTAGCGTGAATAACAATATTTGATGAGATGGGAGTGAGAATGTGTTGGTCAATGACAGTTGACTTTTCACATGGGACCTGAACCCTAGTCTCCTGAGTGAATGTCCCATGTTTGCTTTGACTCATCTGATAGGTTGATATTGATGCATGTAAGAGTTAAAATGGGGCAGAGTCAGCATGAAGTGGACACTAAGGTGCAGGAATAGATCACAATGTGCAAACGAGTAGAAGTGTCTCACTAATAAGGAGTCCTTTCAAAGGTAACCCTGTCTCACAGAAATAGATCAACTGACCACTGCAGAACGAGAAGACTATATGAAATGCAGTTCTTCTGATGGTCATTGGTCACTCTTGTATTGACATCCGTGTGTACAGACTCGGCTCACTGTGTCATGAATAACGGTTCAAACGATGTCAAATCCTTGGACTCGTCATCTTTGAAGTCTTCATCATCATCTCCTGATCTCACCCCTTTATCACCATCCACCACTGTGACCTGCCTCATTGTCGTTATGACCTGAATTGACTCACATGATCACAAAACCTGTGGTGACCCCACCTCACAGGCTCACCACCCACCTTAAAAGTCTGCATGCTGGCTCAGATGCTTCTCCACCCTGCCAGGAATACATTAAGAGGACATGCAGAATTGATATTAAATATCCAAAACAACATCTGCAACCTGAATCCACAAACATCAGGATCAAACCTGGACTGTGGAAAGATGGAAGGAAAGACAAAAAGTAACCGCTATATGGGTTCCGGAGGTTTCTCTTTCCTCTTTTCTCTCTCATTCTTTCCTGTTATCAACACTAACACACTGCACTCCACTCACAGAGGGAGACAGGCAATCTGTGGCCTTTGTTTAACAGTAGCAGAATGAATATGTAAAGAAGAGCTCATAAATAGAGGGCTGAAAGACACCCAGCTGAGGCTGCTCTGGGCCGGCCTCCAGCCACACACACACACACACACACACACACACACACACACACACACTGTCCTTTAAGGCCAAGACAAGCAGCGCTCAATCAAAGGTCTGTAAGGGAAATAGTTGTTAACAGATCAATCACCTGTAGGATGAGAGCAACAGAAGAACAATCCATCCATCTCCGAGGCTGTATGCTAATGAGGAGACACTGCATCACCGCTAACACTAACGTCAGCTGCTGCTGGGAGAAAAAATGGGCTGAAGTTTTGGACTGATCAGTGAATGAGCAAATAAACCTCCTGATTTCTGAATTGATCTCACAACAATATCTAGCACTGATCTAATACAGATTTGTTGTTGAGTAACACGTATGAGCGAGTATAGCTGATCTGTCCAATTCGCCAATTTCCCCAAACACCCAAGTTTTTCTTAGTTATGAAATTGGTCCAAATATTGGTGAACAAGTGGTGCAGACCTGCCCTACGAGTCCTGTCTGCCTCTTCTCAAATGCTAAATTTGATTGTCTTTTTTTTTTAATGCATTAGGAGATCTATCTATCTATCTATCTATCTATCTATCGCCCATGCTTTGTGCAGCATGGCCCCAGTGTGTCACCACAGTCACTTTGTGAATGAATGCTGAAGCCAGAGAGTCAGTGAGAGAGAGAATGAAATAGCAGTGTGTGTGTGTGTGCGTGTGTGTGTGTGTGTGTGTGTGTGTGTGTGTGTGTGTGTGTGTGTGATGAACAGGAGTGACACGGAGCATAGCATACATTGCTGAAATAGCTGATGCTGACTTGATTGTGTAGTCGAAAAACACTGGGTAGCATGTGTGTGTGTGTGTGTGTGTGTGTGTGTGTGTGTGTGCGTGGTCATGTGTTTGTGTTGAGGTACAGCCACTCTCAGCTGTTTGTCTCCAGTCTGTGGAGCCCTTCCAGCCTCCATCCATTTTCCTTCTGAATCCGGGTTGACTCTATACCTCCATTCCTCTCCGGGTCCTCTGTCACTAACTCCTCATCCTATCGTTGGTCACTTCTGGCTTTGGGTTTTCGTGACAAACGAGATCAAACAGACTTATCGAGGATTGGGTGAAAGATCTTGTGGTTTGTGACCCCCTGTGGTGCCGTTTGAAACCTCAACCTGTTTTTCTCAGACTCTACAAAGTTCCTCCATGGCCACAACACTGAGAAGTACTCCTTATGCCAAGTTTACTTCATGTGTAAAATCAGCAAAATGACCCTTTATAACATTATACATTGAATACAATTGACAACATAATAGCAATCTCTAATCTGTACACATTAGCCTATTCACAATGACACCGATATAATTCTGGGAATAAAAAGAATCTCAGATCTCATATCACGTTGGATTTGGAAGCTATGATAACGATAAACAACAACAAGAGTGTAGAGCAGCTCCTACAGCATATTTATCTCCTTTATCTTCCTTTTAAAGTGTCTTCCTACCAATCCTGCCACCAGTTATTATTGTGGCCTGCTAGCCACTGTCGACACTGTGATCATCATAGCTGTGGCGGCCCGCTCATTACACGAGGTCTGTGCTGTGATTTGGACAAATTGCAACGAGATGTCTTTGCTTCTCCAAGGGTAAAAAAACACTGGCTGGGACACATGGATCTGGAGTGGGAAAAAAGAACGTGGACTCGTTAGGGAAGGAAAATATTCTCAGTGAAAGATAGAGAGTGTGATGTACTTTTAAACGTCTTGTGGTTGTTGTTAAGAAGGTATGCTGGTTGATGGGGTTGGTGTGTGTGTGTGTGTGTGTGTCTGTGTGTGTATTTTGGGCCTGTGTTAAATGTAATAGCAACAGAGTAACAACAGAGTGAAAACAAATGTATTTTTTCCAACCAGGGGAGCAGTGAAGTGTGACTTCTTCAATTGTGGGTTAGAGTAACATTTCTTGGAGTTGAACACCAAACCAATGCCAAACAATCACAACGTTAACATGGATCTCAGCTAGCTGTATGTTGTATTCTGGTTAAAAGTGATTGAGGCTTATAGGCATTTATTTCACGTCATTTACTTTCCAGAGGCTGGCAAATTAGCTTACCTAGATTATTAGTGTCACTAGGTTAGCTAGCTGATACCTGATATTCTTATTCTGTTGCATGATGTTCTTATTCTTATTCAGTCAGTCAGTTTATTGCAGAAATGGCAGCTACAGCTAACTAAAACCCCCAAAATAGACACAAAGACAATCGATCTAGTTAAAATGGAGTCGTAGTGTTTGGCTCTACTTTCACTTGTTGAGGATAAGAATAATAAGTGAGAGCAATGAGAGATTTTCCCCTCCCTTACCATTATGCTACCATAGCTTGAATGCTACACCATACACTTTGACACAATCACCAGTTTTCATAATATTAACTAGAGTATTTTCCCCACTTGCCATTTTCACTGGGCTCCAGCTAATTTGAGACAAGCAACATCAGGGATTATTAAGGCCACCGAAGAAGCTCTCCCTTTGAGAAATATGTAACTATATTAAGTATTCTTTCAGTGAAACCTTAGACTGATTAAGCTACATTTGAAGGAGCATAGTTACTCCCTGTGTTAACATGAAAAAGGTATATTGATGAAATATTTGCATGTCTGGTCTCGACACCTCCATGGTTTTGTTAATTGCTGACAAGTCTTGCAAGTCTCATGTCAGTTGTGAATACACAAGATGTCTGCAGGTGCATACTGACTCAGTCAGTGTGCCGGGTGACCCTGCGGACTCTGTTCATAAGGATGTTGCGTCATGAATGAGTTTGGAAAGACATGCTTCTCTTATGTAGGCCTATGTACTGCATGTCTTGTCACTTGGCTACACCCTTTGTCTTAATTTAGTAGCCTTCTTTGCCTTGAGAACTTTGCTATGCTGTCATTTGCTTTACACATTTATTAGCCAACATGGTTGTTATTGACGCTAAAAGTCTCCTTTGGCGTCACACAACACGCTTTACCTAAACTCGCTTGGTCGGACTATTGCCGTCCTTTTTGACTCGCTTGGTCGGACTATTGCCGTCCTTTTTGACTCGCTTGGTCGGACTATTGGCGTCCTTTTTGACACACTTGGTTGGGACTACTGGCGTTCATTTTGACGCTGACAGGTTAAGGAAAAGCTTTTGGGTGGCGTTGTGGTTCCGTTGCTCACGGAAACGGGACGGTTGGGTTAAGGAAAAGGTCGTGGTTGGGCTTACGGCTCCGTAAGGGCTGGGCGACATAGAGAAAATCAAAAATCACAATATTCTTGACCAAATACCTTTATGTCCATGTTGTGACAATTTGTATGGTTGACTATGGGTGCTTTAACAAAACGTTATTTACACAACGAGATATTTGATAAATATTCTCCGGAACGGATTTAACGACTTAGTGGGTAAAGGTAGATAATAGAAGAGCTAGAACAGTCTGGGAAGTTTGGAACATGCCATCGCTTTACTGTAATGCAGCCATTAAAATCAGGAAAAGACACTTACCATATTACAATATTATAATATACCCAAAATCTAAGGCAATGAATGTCTAGTCTCAAATTGCAACATCGATATATTGCCCAGCCCCAGGGTTTGTGGCACGTGGGTGAAAGTCCTGTGTTGTTTGGCCCGTGCACCACCACAACCTACCTCAGTTTTTAATATTACTCTTTATAATAATTCATCATACAGCGGCGCGGTCTAGCTGCTGCTGTAGGGTGCCTTGCATGTCGGTATCTGGCGCTAAGGGCCTCCCACCAAGCGTCCGAATGGGACGACTTGGGATTGAGAATGGGTTGTGACAAAGCCTGACAACATTGTTGGTCCCCCCCCCCCCCCACGGCACTCATTGGATCAGTTGATTTACAGCCATGGAACCACTGTTTCATGTCGTAATGACAGACTAATCAGTGAAACAGATTCAAAGGTCTGGACCCGGGCAACAGTTGGACAGGAGTGCAAAACAAGGTTCAAGACAGACAGCTAAGAGTCGACCCAGGTCAACCGTACAGATCAGAGACACTGCTTCCGGGCCAGGTCCGGAATGCGGCCGCTGCTGAAATCACAGGTTGCAGATGGTCAGCCTGTGCTCGGCTCTACGTGGACCGTGGTCCACCCAGCACGGCTGGACACACCTCTGACCACAGCTCCCCTGGCCAAGCAAACTCACACCTAGGCATTTTCTCCTTGGCTGTGCTCCCGTGCGGAGCTGTAAAACGTCGTTAATGCACAAGCTCAAAGAGTTCCTTTTTGACTCCTGTAAGCAGCACATCTTTTTGGGAAACTTATATCAATGTTGCCAACTGAATACATACTAAAGATAGCTTGTGAGTGTATTTTAGGAGTTACTCATGTCATGAACTGCAGCAGAAAATTGCTTTGGTGTATCCTTTATTGGCCTACTGGATCTATTTTACCTAGCCAGTCGTGGCATGGCATCATTTGAAGTGAGAGTATTGCATAATGACTGCATGGTTTCTTGGCATCTACATACTAATATATCTGTATACTAAGTCTAGTATGGATGTGTTATTATTGAATCTGCTCTAGATAGATGGTAGAGAAAGAAGGAGAAAAGAAACAGTGTAAATGTTTGTAGGTATGCATGCATTTGTGTCTAAGATGAGTAATAAGTGAAGCATGAGATTTTGTATTTACTACATGATAAAAGTAGAGAGGGGGGGGGGGGGGGGGGGGG
>NC_048423.1:24235900-24240857 GCF_013103735.1 Etheostoma cragini | reverse complement strand
CGGACCAAATAACTTCTTCCTACTCCTTTTTGAACATGGGAATTTTTTTTGATTGAATGATTTTCAATCATTTGGGAAGATTGTGCAGAGAGATACATGGCCTTATTTATCTGTCATTTTAATTATAGATATGTATGCATGTATATATTTTTTATTTTTTACATGTTCAAATTAACTACTACTACTACTACTAAAAAGCACATTTACCTAAGTACTGTACTTAAGTAGGGGTGGGGGAAAAAATCCATACATCATAGTATCGCGATGTTTCAGTGGCAATACTTCAGGTATGGATATTTTATGTACTTTATATATGTGTTGTCAGTTTTTCCCATTTTTCAGCAATAACATTATATGAACAAACAGAGAAACAAAGTTTCCTTTTGGGGACGTCATTTGAAATTGGGAAAAATTGAAGTTGAAAAGAGGTTGTAAATTGCAATATATCGCACAATATTGCAATATGTTTAAAATCGCGATATTATCTTATAGTGGCATGAGTATCGTGATGATGTCGTATCGAGAGACGTCAGGTAACCCCCCCCCCCCCCCCCCCCCCCCCCCCCCCCACCCCTTCCCTACTGCCAAGTAAGCACATTCTACTTTGACTCCACTACATTTCAGAGGGGAATATTCTACTTTTACCAGCGTTATTTATTTCGGATTCTGAATTGTCATCCCCTTCCTGTCCAGTGAAAACCATTTCTGTGTTCTCTTTCTGATGTTTGAGCTTTATTCGCCGCTCTCTAAAACACCTCCCTGTCCATTCTCATAGATCACCACTTGACTGACCTCAATCTGTCAGCCTGGTGACCTTTAACCTGGAACCCTCTTGGGAAACGGTGTGTCCGCTAATAGCAAATTAGGACAGAAATATTAAATAAACAACCATGCTTTTCTAAATCTAAGAAATTGTTCCAGAGAAACGTGTAAAGAGCTAAATTGGCCCTATAGAGGAATATTTCTCAAATGAAAAAGCCCACACTCAATTGTTTTGGGGCTTGAAATGAGTTCACAAAAGTCTTGGGTTGACAAAAGTAGCGTAGTATATGAATGAAATTAAAAATAAATGTCTAAAATGAAATTTTGTAATACTGTTTTTTTTACTAGGAGTGTCGCTGGTGTGTCTTTTGTCCTCAGAGGGAAACATTTGTATTATTAATTTGTATAGACAACTGTAACTTGCAGTCATCGTTGTAGGCTGTGACTTCATACCGACACCCCCCATTACATAAATATGATTTTTTTCATCTGAGCCACTGTTCCACCACTTTTTAACACAAAGTGTCATTGGCTCCATATGTCCTGATTGTGTCACCATGTCGTCATGTGGTGAGTTTTCCAAATTAATAAAAGAAAATGACTTTCCAAACAAAGTGGTCCCGGAACGGTGAATTTACAGTACATGGCCAGTAGCTGATTTTAAAGATGTTTTTGCAGTGGGACACACATGGTAATCTCAGAAACCCAAACCGTCTAATCAACACAGCAGGTAAAACCATTCCATTGTGGACAATTAGCTCAAACGTGTACTTCTAGTAACCTAACCACTATTAACAGCCAATCAAACTACTATTCAGCTCTTTAAACCCCAAAGAGCTGACGGGATTTTTACAGCCTGGTTTGAGTCCCAGCTCAGCATCTGGAGGAGCTGCCATTGTTGTGTTTTGTGTATTAGCGCCCGTAAAGAGCCTTCATGGGACCCAATAGACCTACTGTGAGATCCCAGGGACCGAGCACAGGGGCCACAACTGGGAAACAGTTGTATTGTTATTCGTAGAGCCAGACACTCAGGTCTCCCTTTTGGGGGATCCACCATTACAGGTAGTTGCGAACTGTCGCTACTTGTTGAGATGAGGGCCTAGTACACAATGACCTGCTGGAAGATACAATGACTTCAAATAGGTTTCAAAGTAAACTCCCTCTGCACAATAGAAGGGCTTGGTCCCGTCAAGTCACAGACACTAAAGGCCACCTTGCGTATTGAGCCGTGTATTGGTAATTTGGTGTTTTCAGGGTTTCGAGAGTTGTAAATGAACAGGGTAATAAGATGTCTGTGCCACGTTTGCCAGTGAAAGGCCGGTGAATGGAGGAGGGCCAGGCGATGGTTTTGTGACCCTGCAGGGCAAAGTTGGGATCAAATAGAGTCTCAGGGTCTGGACAGGCTGGACAGCATATGTCCTCCTTCCACCTCCCTGTTTTAATCCGCCTCATGAGACAGAAGAACTTCTGCATGCAGATTTAAATACACCATTAGTGTCCTCTAGTGGTGGTTTCTGCTAAGTGCAGTAGAACTAAACCCTCCGAGGTCTAAGGGCATTTTTAGATATCTTCTTGAATTCTCCATTCCTTATAACTGATCCACGTGTGTTTCATATCAGAATGATGAGAACAAACTCAGCTTTCTCTATGATTATGCCAAGAAACGATCCAGAGCAACGTGTAAAAAGAGAATTTGGCCCAAAAGCTGACACATTTCTCAAATCTCTTGTTAAAAAAAACATACATACACTTCCTGGTTTTGTTGCTTAAAATAAGTTCAAAAAAAGTCTTGGGTTCACAGAAGGTAAAATAGTAAATAAATAAAATGATATTTTGTAGTATTGCTTCCTGAGTGGAAGCGTGACCGGGTGTGTCGTCAGAGGGTGACTAATCAACTGTAACTGTTTTATGAATATCATCATGTCCAGAAATATTTGTCAATGTACACTGTTCACATATCATATTACTTTTGTTATGATATTTTGGGAAACTTTCACTTTTACTCTACTACTTTTCCTTAATAAAATGAATACTTTTACTTTCCCTCAGTACTGATGAACAAAAACTCTTTTTTGTTTTTTCTTTTGTTGATGTCAGATTATGAAATTGATGTCTAAGAAACAATGAGTATTATGCTTCACCACAAGGAAGCCACAATAATGTTCATTATCCAAGTTTTGCATATTTTTTACCTCTGAAAATGTAAGAAAATGGTATATCAGAACATGACTTTTCATACAAATATCAGATACATTGCAGACTTTTACTTAAATAATATTCTAAAAGTCAACTTTAAATTCTGCCAAAGTTCTTTTCTGGTGAGATACATGTACTTTGACCCAAGTATTGCTTTCAAGTACTTTATACAAGACTGCTCATAAGACTGTATCCGTAAGGTTGTTATAGTTTTGAATTTTTATTTAGTTTTTCAATTTATTCACAGAAGTATACTGTATATATACATACAAAATACGTGGTTGGGGACCTGTATAGGAATAGGAGCAGCCATGTACTTTAGTGTCCTATGTGAAGGCACAGCGCCATCTCATGTCAACTCCGTTCCATTTCTGTAAAAAAAAACTAAAACTGACATGATTTGCATTCATTTTTTTTTAAACCTGGTAATATAGTTTAAGTTTAGCTTTGGTTCTTTTTGAAGACTTTAGTTTTTATTTAGTTTCAGTTTACTAAAATACTTTTCACTGCTTATTGTCAAGACCGTTGAAGCCTCTTCTCCAGTTTTGCAGTCAATCCAACAACTAAAAAAATCCCACAATTAATATATTGTATATTATATATAATGTGCAGTAATGATGTCTCTACAGAGGCCCATGAATGCAATCTACAAAAGAAGCTAAAGAAAACTAAATCATTAATAATATCAATGAAAATATTAGGCATTATAGGGGGGGGCAGCTGCTCAGTCTGTAGGGAGTTGGCTGGGAACCAGAGGGTCGCTGGTTCAAGTCCCCGTACGGAGTTGGACTGGTAGCTGTAGAGATGCCAGTTTGCCTCCCGGACACTGCCAAGGGGCTCTTGAGCAAGGCACCAAATTCGCACCAGGTCGCACAACTCTGGAGCAACTAGGGGTTAAATGTTTTGCTCAGGGACACGTTGGTTGATGTGTCTCAGTGGGAATCAAACCCTGAGCTTCCACACCACATGTGCCATATCCACTGCGCCACCACTGCCTCACACACACAGTGGCTTGAGGAAGTTTACACACCCAGGATAAAGTTGATTAAAAAGACGAATAAAAAAACATCTTTTGGAAATGGATCTCAATACCTTAATTAAATAAATTAGGGAAATCCAACCTTTTAAGGACAGCAATTTTCTTTGTGAATAAATAATGTACTGTAAATAAATAAATGGTCTTCCTTAAAATACAGGCGGCATACACCCCCCTATGTTAAATTCCCATAGAGGCAGGCAGATTTTTATTAGTAAAGGCCAGTTATTTAACGGATCAGGATACTATGCATCCTGATGAAGTTCCCTTGGCCTTTGAAATTAAAATATATCATCATATCATATATACCCCCCATATCATCACATAACATTCACCATACCTAGAGATTGGCATGGTGTTTTTTCAGTTAGCTTAATAGCTGGTTTGCATTGACAGATGATTTTATGGAAAGTTCCCCATGCCAGTCTCTATGTATGATGATGGGTATGTGATGATGGGGGGGGGGGGCTATTTAACTCCACAGGTATGGCTCACTGTTTGGTGTTTTTAACAACAACAGACCTCAACGGCACAGAGGAAGAACATATATCATACACAAAAGTAATGGCAAAACACCACAAAATCCCCTTGAATGCACCCCAGCTTAGTTAGGATACTACAAAATAGTTAATCATTAACCTTTGACCCTACCAATAGCTTTTCATTTCCATCTGCAACACACACACTGCTCATGCACATCAAAGGCAACAGGTGGAACAAAACCGCCCTAACACATCCACATTGAGGAATGAAATGCTGCAATCAACATGTGGCTGCCTTTAATGACGTGGGAGAATCGACATGTGAGTAGCGGAGCGGTCAGCAGAAACCACCTCAGATGCTTATTGGCCGGCCACGTTAGCATACCAGCATCTGTGGCCATGTCTGTGGCCCCGGGGCCAAGCAGTGATGATTAACATTTAAAACAGGGCCAGGGCCAGGGCCAGGGCCAGGGCCACCCCC
>NC_048423.1:24188888-24235800 GCF_013103735.1 Etheostoma cragini | reverse complement strand
GGGGGGGGGGGGGGGGGGGGGGGGGGGGGGGGGGGGGGGGGGGGGGGGGGTGTGCGTGGCTACAGAACTGTCTGTGTGGCAGCACCGTGCTAAAGCATAAAGAATAGGCCGGCCCAGTCGTAACACACTCTGTGACAAAACACTTACAGCCTGTAGCAGAGAGGTGTCACATTCATCAGCTATCTGCCAGAGCACTTCCACACCCACCACCAACAGCTCTGGGACAGAGGACAGAGGACAGAGGACAGAGGACAGAGGGGAGGAGCCAGAGATGGAGAGAGAGAGAAAGAGAGAGTGATGGACAACAGGGAAAAAGGATCTGGTAGCAAGGGAACACACAAACACTTTTTGCAGTGGGAATTTTAAGAGTAAAGGTGGAAATCTAGATGGGAAATACAATAATGAGTTAGAGTGTGAGCAACTGGCAAGTGCAGTATTTTCTATTTCATTCAGATTTATTTGCAGCCTCTCCGCAAAATCCTGACAAGGAAATGAAAGTGAAACCAGACAATAATGGTGACTACAAAATGTCTCTGTATCTTTGTAACAGGGGCCAAGTCATTTGGATGTGGACTTGGGGGATAGATGCATTGAGGGTTGAGGGATTTGCCAGGTATGTGGCAAAGAGGTCTTGTTCTGCACCGGAGAGACAGGTTAATGTGTACGGTAACCCTAGGCCAGCTATGCAGCGGCACCTTACTTTGTCAACAGAATCGCATTTCCAGACCTTCCTCCACAGTGCTGCACAAGAAGGTCAGGCTAGTCCACATAGCATATCGGGATGGGAGAAAAACATGCTCTGGTTTGTTGGCATTTCATCAAACCAATCACAATCGCCTTGGGCGGGGCTAAGCTCCGGAAGGAGCCACGGTGCCGCTGCAAAATAACCGTCGGCACTGCTTGATGTAGTCAAAGATGAAGCGGGAAGAGAGTTTGTGAACTCATGAAAGATTCAAATTTCTCCTTAATGTAACACTTTATAACAATCACCATTAATAAATGGTAAATAAACATTTAAATAAACATTAGCAAAAGCAACATGATGTATGTATTTTACTTAAAACAACACTGTTGGGCAATATTTTGGTGATACTGGATCATATTTTATGGTGGAACGGTTTTCTGGTTTTCTGTCTGAGGTCATCTGGCCTTGACCAACTGCCACTTTGCTTGTTTGAAAGCCATGATTTCTCTCTCTCATGGGGGGGCAAAATTCTCTGGGCGGGCAAATAAGAGAAAGGCGAGGCAACCTTGCCCCTCTTGAGGCAAGATTCCAGATCGGCCCAATCCCAGCTTTCATTTTCTCAAAGGCACAGCAGAATACCCAGGGCATCGCCATTTCCAGCCACTGGGGGACCGGCTATGGAATGCATATTAATGTTCAAAAAACCTAATAAAGTGAAGTTTTCATGCCGTGGGACCTTTAAGCCAATCAAAATCGCCTTGGGTGGTGTAAGGCACCAGGAAAAGACACGGTGCCACTGCAGGTAGGAACATCCAAAGTGTTGTTATAGTTGTGCAAAAGTAAACTCAGATTGGACAGATAGTCTAGCTAGCTTTGTGGATTTACCCTCCAGAGATCTGAGGACCAGGTAACCATAGTCCTCAGATTGGACAGATAGTTTAGCTAGCTGTCTGGATTTACCCTGCAGAGATCTGAGGACCAGGTAACCATAGTCCTCAGATTGGACAGATAGTCTAGCTAGCTGTCTGGATTTACCCTCCAGAGATCTGAGGACCAGGTAACCATAGTCCTCAGATTGGACAGATAGTCTAGCTAGCTGTCTGGATTTACCCTGCAGAGATCTGAGGACCAGGTAACCATAGTCCTCAGATTGGACAGATAGTCTAGCTAGCTCTATCTGGATTAACTAATGTTTGCATAACTATCACAGGAGCTTTGGAATGCTGCGAGGAGGATTGAATGGTGTTGTAGTCCCAGTGAGAGCCTGAAGCTCAGTTGAGGTACTTATGAAGAACTGTCGAACTCCAGTGAAGCATGTTCGACACCACCATAGCCGTTCATCTTCTTCAGTTTCAGATGGTCCACATGGATCAGGCCCTGGGTCTCTAGGACTGCCTCCTTCTTAGAGAACATCCGGCTGATCTCCATGAAGGTCTTGTTTTTGGTCTCTGGTATCACAATGTAGACATAGACGGCCACGGACAGACAAATGGCGCCGAACACCAAGTAGCAGTAGCTCCCCGCTGACATCTGATGGTTAGATGTGGCAGATGGACGTAGGATCGTTGGAAGGAGTTAGAGAGAAGGAATAAAATATGAGATTGAGACAACATGAAACAAGTGGTGTATGAATTGTCAATCCAAAGAGGAATGAGTTATTTTGGATTATAAGCAGAGGTTGGAAAACAATCAACATCCAAGTTTCAATTATGATTGGGAAACTCCAACTTTTCTGACTCATAATACAGAAGTGCCTAAATATTAAGCACACACCACACATCACATCAGCCAAACTCCATTGTTCAACGGGATTAAACTCTCATTTAAAGGTCCCATATTGTAAAAAGTGACATATTCATGTCTTGTTTGATTTTACAGCAGGTCGAGGTGCTGGATACATTCTGTTAAGTAGCAAAATGCTCAATCCACAGAGACACACACACACACACACACACACAGCCCTTGTTCGGAAATAGTGCATTCAAATGAGTCGTTAAAACAGTTGTGATGTCATAGCTTTTGTATAATACAGATACTGTGATAGCACAGATCCTAAAGACCCGTAAACACTGACCAATCAGAGCAGACCGGGCGTTTTTAGGATGGGGAATTAAAGAGACAGGCGCTAAAACGCAGCTAAGGGTGAATACATATATTTACACAGACAGTACGACATAAACAATGTGTCTGTTGCAAATGTAAGCATGTTAATGCGTTCTAGTGGAAAACTAAAATACCTGAAGATGATATGTGTCCTTTAATAATGTACCGTGTTATAAAGTTAATATTAAGGATCTTAAAAGCACTCATTTGACCAACTCTGTAAGCATACAACCTGCTGAGTTATCCTGTGATGTAAACGAGAACATCTCTACTATCCAGTCAACGCCAAATTTTTATATTGAAACATAAGGTGCTCTAAAAGTATATTTTTGTCACCATTTAGTGGGTGTGCTGAACCAAAGGACGTCGCCTGACATTTAGATTTCTTGTAATAAACAATGCCCACTTTGTTGTGTACCAATCAAATGACCACAGGAATAAGTTCAATGGCCTTTCTATCCATTTTACTTCTATGAAGAAGCACTTTATATTTGGAGCTTTTAAAAATGTCAAAAGAAAAGACATTAATTGGGATGGGAACAAAACCAAGCAGCGGGTCAGTGACCAGGTTAACCGGTTCAGATCACCTCCAATTTGCAGTTATTAGAAAACCAGAGCGTGCCTGGTAGGTTTAGCATTTAGGAACATAGCGCATAGTAAAGTGTTCACCTGTAAGAAAGGGAAGACGAAGCCCACAGTGAAGTTGGACAGCCAGTTGAGTGATCCCCCGACGATGTAGGCCGCCGGACGGTGGGACTGTTTGAACAGCTCAGCTGTGATCAGGAAGGGAACCCCCGCTGGAACAGGGACAGAGCAGGACAGAAATATGAAAACAACGCAAATCATACACTTCTGTTGAATGAGTCGAGATCTAATATTGGACTGCTCACGAGAGACAGATTTAACCCTCGTGTTGTCTTCCCGTCAAAATTGAAAACCATCAATATTGACACTTTTTATCAATGTTTTTAACTTTTTCATAAGTATTTGTCCCTTTTTCAACACTTTTTTCAATGGTTGTCACTTCTTTGACGTTTAACACTACGTAACACTAACTTCTTAACTTTAGTTTTACAGTTGTTTTTGGAATTTATGGTCAATAAACCTTATTAATAGGAAATTATACCTAATGTTTGAGTTAGAAAGGCAGAAATTAGGAATTATTGAGAATGGATGTTGATGGTAATCACAGACTGGAATATGTCAACTTTTACTCAATACTATTTCAAAAACACTTCCATTTGTTTTCAAATGCTATAAAATTGAACAGGACGCCCCAAAATTAAGGAAAGTAGAGATTTTTACTTGCCAACAAGAGTTGTGTGGAATCAATCATTAAATCGTTATTTTGGGGAATTAAAAAGAACATTGATTTGACCCAAGGACAACATGGGGTTAAAGAACATTATCTATGCAGCAGAGGCAAAAATAGGCTGACTTCTAGTCCCTTGTATGGGTGATGCTCCCAAAAGTCATTCCTATAATATTCAAGATTCACTTTATTGTCATTTTGATGTATATCCCTAGGACGTATGAACATGAAAATATTGTTCTCCCAGCTTGTTTATAAAACAAGGATCATATTCTTGGATATAACTAATGTTAAAAAAACTCATAAAGTGACGTTTTCATGCCATGGGACCTTTATTATCAACAAGTTACACATTAAACTTTAAGTTTGTGTATGGGAGGGGCAGGGTCATTTGAATTTCACCTTGAGTCAAAATTGAAACCCTTTAAGGGAGGAGTCTTCAACGGGGGGGGGGGGGGGGGGGGGGGGGGGGGGGGGGGGGGGGGGTCATCAGAGTCATTTCACGGGGGGGCCTACAAATTAATGTTAATTTTTGAAAGGTTTTCAAAAATTGAGACACTTTATAGATAGAGTAGGTTTATACCACACTATAATTTGCAAAGCCTCAACAAGTAATTTCCCCAAGAGAAAGCATTTAATGGGACATATCTGTATATATATGTAATTAAAACTCCATTATTCGTCTCTCTTACAGGAGGCCGTAGAATATGGATTTGTCATCGTGCAGAACTGAATGGAGAATAAATAAAAAGGCGTATTTGTCATTCACTGTATTTGTATGATGCTGTAGAACAACATGTGCAGTATGTGATTGCTATGACTATTAACACTTGTAAATTTGATCAATTAGGTATCAATTTACACATTTGACAAACCATTTGTAAATATGAAGATTAATAGCTTAAACTATTCTTACCTTCAAATTCTTTCAAACATTCTTCAAATTAGAGACCCCGTAAGAATGTCTGGGGTTTGAACCCTAGAGGGAGCCATTTAATAACACAAAGCAACTTTAACCCCAGCAGACCAATCACATCAGAGGTGCAGTCTATTACCTGGAAAGTGCAGGAGCCAGACAGAAAGTGCAGGATGAAGAAACCCTGATTTTTTAAAATCTGTTGCACTTAACAAAAATATCTTACAACAGCCTGGTCTCACAGAAATCTGTGAAATGATCACGAACTGTTAACAGCACATACGTAAGGTGGCACGGAATGGGTAAAATGGGTCTGCGTGGCCATCACGGAAAACAACGCCTATGTAAAGGTCAATGAGAAGATGACGTAGCATTAGGGGTGACCATGGTAGCAAGCAGTATGAAAGCCCGGAAATCTGCATAATGACATTGGATGGGGGGGTGGATGGGTCAAACACAGGACTTGCACCCAGGAGGCTGGGGATCATGTCCCATGTGTAATGGTTCCTAAAGTTGCTTTCTTCTTTTCCTAAACCCAACTGTCCCGTTCTTCCCTTGGGTCACGGAACTGTAAACCCCCTCGGGTTTAATTGACCCGTTTTCCTACATCAATGTTCTTTTTAATTCCCAAACGCTCTTTGCCAAGTACAAATCTCTACTTTCATTCATTTTGGGGCGTCTTATTAAATTTTATAGCATTTGAAAACAAATTAAAGTGGTTTTGAAATAGTATTGAGTAAAAGTTGACATATTCCAGTCTGTGATTATCATCAACATCCATTCCTTTAATTTTAGTCTCAATAATTCCTAATTTCCAACTCAAACATTAGGTATAATTTCCTGTAAATGAGGTTTATTGATCATAAATTCCAAAAATAACTGTAAAAGTAAGGCTAATAAGTTAGTGTTACGTAGTGTTGAAAGTGTCAAAAAAGTGACGAACATTGAAAAAAAAAGCCTGAAAAGTGTTGAAAAAAAGGACAAAAATGTAAGAAAAAGTTAAAAACATTGATTTAAAAAATCCTCAACAAAAGTTAGGATTTTCAATTTTGACGGGACGGCGACACGAGGGTTAAGGGGCCGTGTTTATTTCCCGGAAGTCTTTGAGATCAGGTTGAATTACAAACACTACATTAGGAATAATATGAAAAGTTTCTTCTCCTCCGTCTAGGGTTCCCTCTCCATGCAGATAGTGGTTTATGTGGCAATGTTATGAATTGGAATAATTGATTAATAATCAAGAATCAACGTCCTGGTTGCTTTGGCTCCCCCACAGACTACATTAGAGCTAAAATTAGATCATTTATCACTCAGTTGACAGATAATGAAACTGAGATGTCACTGTTACACTGTTTGTTAGGATTGTGGGTAGTGCAGTGCTTATCCAGACATCATAATAAAACATGATTTTTATTAAAACAGACATGATTTCACACGCCCTTCTACAGTGGCAGAAATCATAGTTTCACAATCTCAAAGATCTTGGTACGTCTCCCGTAGATGGTTCAGACCTTCTAGTTACTATTAATAATCTCAACAAAAATATCTGTGTGGTCTGATCCACATCAGAGTCCTTTAAAGAGGAATTATGCCTTGTTTTTTTGGCTTAATTTCTCTCAAAAAGAATCAGTGTGTGATGTTTTTAGTTGTAGCTAAATCGGTGTTGCCCATTCACAAACTTGTCCCTTTCCATAAAAATGTACCACCACCATCTTTTCCTATTCCTATTGGCTTCATATTTTACATTTCCAATAGCATAAACTGGCGTAGACTCTCCATATTCATGCGCCATCTTGAAAACTAGCCGGTGAGGGACACACTGCTCCGCCTTTCGCTGTCACATGATACACTCACAGGTGCTGCCAATAATGCTGATTGGTAACGTCATTTACCGGCCTCCTGCTTTTGGTTTTCTTTTATCATTGGACTTTTGTCTTGCATTTTTTCGATCCTTTGTTGGACTTTTTTTGTTTTTCGTCATGCCGGCAAAAAAAGAAGCGGAAAGTTGAGAAAGCATTGTGGGAGGAACAGAGAAAGAACAAACGGCAGACTGACCGACGGAGCGGTTAGACAAAAGGAAACATAGAAGCTGTCAAATATCTATTTTGAAGCTGTGGGGGGGGGGGCTCTATTAAGAAACCTGCAAGAAAACAGCGAAGGCATGGCCAAAACTGCGTAGCGGCACTCCTTGCAGCATAGAGCAACTTACCTGGACCGATACAAAAGCCAGCGATGATGCCGACCACACAGCCGACACTCACGTAGCGCATGAAGGATAGGTGAGTCTGCAGAAAGAGAGAGAGAGAGAGAGAGAGAGAGAGAGAGAGAGAGAGAGAGAGAGAGAGAGACGCATGACAAGAAGAAGTCAGTTTGATCACCTTAATTCATTTCCTCTAATGGAACTGTACTGGAAAGGGGTCACAAGACTTTTAAGTGACAGTGTCACATACACACACACACACCTGTAAAATGAGAGCTACTGTGATGCCAGCACTGCAGATGCCCATAATGGCAAATCCCCCGATCATGAGAGGCCTCCTGCCCAGCTTCTCTATGGAGAAACACTACAGGAGGAGACACGGAGCTCATGTCAGACAATATTAAATAAATAAATACACACTATTGATGCAGGAACATACCATGGTGAGCTGTATCTGAAGGGATAACACACGTATGTGCTTTCTTTCTGAGAGTGAGACGTTCAGACGGATGTCAATCTCATGTCTTTGTTTTAATCGCAGAGCTAGAGTCAGGCTATGGTTAGCCTAGCTTAGCATGAAGACTGGAAGCAGGTGGAAACTGCTAGCGTAGCTAGCTAAAATTCACCTGCTTACACCTCTAAAGCTCATCATGCAACACAACTTGTTTCTTCTAGAGTTACTTGGGGAGATACAATTTATCCATCCATGACGTAACTAGAGCCCCATAAGCTCAGCTACGAGCGAAGCTAACTGGTAGATTAAACTGTCATCATCTATTCAGCTCGCCTCTGGCCCCGCCTACATCAGATACACGATGTGATTGGTGCAGCTCGGCTACAAGGGCATAGTTAATGAGCAGCATTACTCGATACCAGAGTAACTCAGTGAGAAAATTCAAATTATTTTCTTGCAAGAACTCTGGATTTCCGGGGTATTTATTTGCCGCAAGCAGTTACAAAGCAACTCTTTTGCGTAGCCTTATTAATTTAAAACAGGTTGTTTAAAGAAAAAGTTTGGAAATGTGATCAACTTCCTCTGTTTATGCCGTTGCATTTTGTGAGAAAAAAAGAATTGGAACAGAATCTCTTTCAACTGATCTAGTCTCATAAGTCTCCTCTATAACATAAAAAAATCCTGAGAAATCCAAGTTGTGGAAAGTATTAAAAAATACTGAAATTGATGATCCCATTGAAGCCCATGTTAAGACTATCATATTTTGTATTACAAAAAATGTAGTTTCACATTACTCCCTTAGACACCAATGCATTGTGAAAATAAGGTCCAGGGTAAAAAATGGTGACACACCTTTATTTAAGCACATTAACACATTTAATTAGACAATGCCCCATGCATAATTAAACATAAAAGTTCTGAAAAATAGTTTTACAAAATATTACTTTATACCTTAATTAATGTAAGTAATCAAGTTTCCTGTCTTATGCTATAAGCTAACCACGTCCTGATGCTAGCTATGTTACACAGACATGAGCTTGATATCAATCTTCTTATCCCATATTATGTGGACTCAATCTATATAATAAGATCAACATAAAGATAGGGCTACAGCATAATTACACCCTCCTAATTTGGAAGATTACCCCAATGAGTCCAGCGATGATCTCTATAATTCCTGTTCCGGCTGTGGTATACGGGATCTCTGGTGCTGGGATACCCGCATTTTTAAAGATGTCATTGGTATAGAACCAGATCTGTGGTAGAAAATGAAGACACTAAAGATAGGTAAATCCATTGGATGCTTATTAAGTCTTTATTGTTCTGTGTGATCACGCGTCGGCTTGTTGAAAACTGTAGAAAAAAAAAGAAGAGGAAAAACAATGAATAAAGGGGTTTAAATGGGTGGGACTTCAAAAAGAGACCCAAATATTACAGAGCACATGTATTCACAGAGATATAACCATCTAATGAAACCAGATTAAACATAAATCAAACGTTGAATGAACAAAACGTCAGCTTCATGCATTCAACAACATTTGATAGGTGGCATCTCAATACTCAAAGCGGCTCTCATAACATCAAACCGCCGTAGTTTCCATAGACATAGCCACTTAGTTTACACTGATAGGGAAACTATCAGTTTTTCAACCTGGATTTTCCTGTTTTTGTGTCTAAGTGACTGATGGGAATAACAATCTTTGACATTGGTCCAGTATTAAGCGACATCGCTGCATTCGGCAGCAGCAAACCAAGCTACTTAAAAGGACAATTGTCCAACTTGTATTTACCTTAATAAAAGTGATGGTTTTCAACTGACAGGCTCAGATTACTAATTGTAATCTAAGTGTCTGACAACACCATGGAAAGGATTTCTAAGGAGATAGACCTGTACAACCTAGGACCTTTTTGTTAAACCAGGAACCGCTCTGAAGTCTCTAAACCAACCAGACTCCATTTAAAAAAGCAATACTTTTGTATAGACCCAACACATTTTCACATAAATCAGTAAACTATGTGTTTATTTCAGCCACAACTTTAGTAATGACTGCATTTGGTGATTTGGAGAATCGTGACAGCCCTATTTAGTACAGGTCTTTTGTAAGTCTGGATGGACAGGGATTTAAACTGCACTGGTTGGCAGAGGCAGGTTGACCTTAAAGAGGAGGATCCTTTTATTAAACAACCTTTTTTTAAATTAAGTCTGGTGGGGTTGGCGCTAGCAACTTCAGAACTGTTTTTGGGTAACAGAAAGGTTTCAAAGAGATTTTAAAGGTCTATCTCTAAAGGCATCCTTTCCAAAACAAGCACTTTTATGATTTGAGACACACAGAATCTTACATAGTTACCAAAAGTAGAGTTAGTTACGAGTCCTCTTTGAGCACTATTGCTGAGAAGCAAAGGTAAAACCATAGGAATTGAATCAGAGTAGAATGAAACATTCCCTTTCAAATCAACATTCCAGTATGGCCAGAGTGGCGGCCATTTTCTTGTGCATTGTTGCCATTGCAAGAACTGTGGCTATTGTAGATGGCTAACGCAATCTATTTCATGGTTAATAAAGTGCTGAGCTTTTGTGCCAGTCATATGGCCACGGCAAACACTTCAATGTCCGTTCCACTCTCATTCTCTTTCTCAACCATAATGTGACATACGCTTCAAGAAGAGAAAACAACGGTGTAAAAATCTAAATGAGGAGGGAGACATTAAGGACTTTGTTGCACAGGTGGCACAGCACTGCCATGGAGAGACAGCAGACATTTGTTCACATTCAATTCAACTGAATTTAAGGCCTCCGGGGGAGCAGCACAGGACAGGAGGTGGATTAACTGGTGACAGCAGACGGTGATGGTTAGAGGAAGAACTGTGCCAAGGCTTGCCAACTGTCACATCTACTTAGAACTAAAGATCACCCCAAGCCTCTGCCACATCACAGTCATCAATACTATCATCATCGATGGCGCCATGAGCGTAGTCCGCAGGGGACTTGGCTTAGGAACCGGATGGTCGCCACATTGAAGTCCCAAACGTCTAGGTACATAATGCGCCAGCGCTCCTTCTGGGCACTGCAGAGGTGATCAAACCCCTAACTGCTCTGGGTGTTGTGCCGTAGTCACCCATCATTCTGACGGCTTTCCACGTTTGATGCATTTCAAGAAAAGTAACCGAATGAAAACTCAAATTACCTATTGCATGCCTCCGCATACCAATGCAGTTTAAATCCCTATCCGTCCAAACTTACATAATACCTGTACTAAATAGTGCTGTCATGATTCTCCAAATCACCAAAAGGGATTATTAGGCACCGGCATCGTGTTGAAAGGGTCATTTCAGCACTGGTAATGGGGAAAAAATCCAAACGATACCCAACCCTACTCTCGAATCGTTCACTGCGACTTGACATATGTGCTCCCTCTCACATTGTAAAGTGGCGAGTCTCTGCACCTCGACTTTTGCATAACAAATTTGCTGCTATTAATCACACCACTTTCACTTTAGCATGTCTTTTTTGTATTAATTCTGTTACTATTTTTTTATCCGTGTTTCTGTCCATGTACTGTTGTATATGTAATGGATCAATTGTCAACCTTGTATCTGAAGTCTCTTTTTTATAGACCTTAGTGGTCCCCTAATACTGTATCTGAAGTCTCTTTTATATAGACCTTAGTGGTCCCCTAATACTGCATCTGAAGTCTCTTTTATATAGACCTTAGTGGTCCCCTAATACTGTATCTGAAGTCTCTTTTATATAGACCTTAGGGGACACCTAATACTTTATCTGAAGTCTCTTTTTTATAGACCTTAGTGGTCCCCTAATACTGCATCTGAAGTCTCTTTTATATAGACCTTAGTGGTCCACTAATACTGTATCTGAAGTCTCTTTATATAGACCTTAGTGGTCCTCTAATACTGTATCTGAAGTCTCTTTTATATAGACCTTAGTGGTCCACTAATACTGTAGCTGAAGTCTCTTTTATATAGACCTTAGTGGTCCCCTAATACTGTATCTGAAGCCTCCTTTTTTCTCTTTATTAGAGTTGATAGGCATGAAAGGGGGAGAGCGAGATGGGGGATGACATGCAGCAAAGAGCCGCAGGCCGGACTCAAACCCAGACCGCTGCAGGACTCAGCCAATATGGGGGAAACGCGCTTACTGGTTTAGCTCACCCGCCCCATAGTCTCTTTTAAAGAGACCAAAGTTGTCCGCCAATACCATATCTGAAGGCACTGACTTAAACCATCTGATGCGTTGCATCAGGAGTTCGAGCTGCTCATCCCTGTAGCCTAAAGACTCTGTTTAACAAAGACCATTTAGCATCCAACAGCCGATGGTTAGCAAGCACAAATTGGGGATATAGAGACAGAAGATGTTTGTTGATACCGTTTAACAGCAAACACCTGCGAAACCTTGGAATGCCCTCTGGACAATAACACTACTTTACACAATCAAGTATTTTGGGCGTCTTTTTATGGAAATGCCAGTACAATTGCCGATAACACATGCTGCGCAGGAGGGTCTGGCTAGTCGGCATATCATTCTGGGATGGGAGAAAAATGTGCTGATTTATTGGCATTTCTTTTAAACCAATCACAATTGTCATGGGCAGCGCTAAGAGCAACACAGTGCCTCTGCAAAATAACCTCAGGAAAGAACTTGTTTTGGTGGAAAAAGTGTACGTTCAAAAGTAGTTTTAGTCGTGCAACAGAAAACTCAGATTGGACCGATAGCTAGCTAGCTGTTTGGATTAACCCCCAATTTCAACCGGTGCACAACGGCTGTGGAGTCATTAGGTTTCTTTTAAAGTCACTGTGTGTATTTCACAGTCAGTGAAAGGAGTAGAAACGCGGGGCTTCTTTTTTTGCCAAACGCCAGAGAGGGGCAAATCTGGACCTGGTGGGTGTTGACGACTGGCGGAGCACTGAGCCAATTCGCAGCCCTTCCGCAACCGGTGGAAATTAAGATTTACCCTGCAGAGATCTGAGGAGCAGACAACCATAGTCCTCAGAAATCCACCCGAGGTTAGGACGCCAACACAAAAAAGCGGAAGGAAATGGAAGGACATGGGTGAAAAGACATGCATCCGGCGGACTTTCCTGCGGCACCCGAGCAATCCCAGAAGTGGAACGTCGTGTATATTGACTACATTTCCTACTACTCATTTCCTGGTTCTCCTCCATTAACTACATGAAATCAAGGAGAGATTTGACTTTTCCTAACTTTTTCATTTCTACGTTTGCTTGGACATATAGGTTTAGGGAATCTCCTTTTTGAGGTAGCACCTGGAGAAAATTTAACCATTTTAGACTTAAAAAGTATTTTGTACTATCAAAAATGCCCTTATGTAAGACAGCATAGCTTCATATACATTACTCAGTTTTCAAAGAGTCCTTACAGCATCGATGCCAGACAGCTGCATGCCGACGTTGATGACCATCACACTGAGCACCTGCCAGCGGACCGTGTCATCCAGCAACAGTTTCCATACCGACAGCGTCTCCACTGAGGACAGAGAGCGCTGCTCCTCCTGCATCTCTTCAATCTCAGCCTGGATGTTACACTTTGCTCTGTACCACTTCAGGGCTGAGAGACAGAATAACAGCACGGTCACATGATATCAGGGATATAGACAAGAGCACACACTCTTGCTCGGAAGTCGGACAAGCTAACTAGCTAGCCAAGATAACAGTAGTGTGGATATTTTTATATTTTGCCCTGGCTAAGTAAGGTGATGTCAGTCAGTCAGAAACTCTGTCAACCAGTCATCAGCACCTTTGATATGCAGTGTGTCACGAAGGTTAAAGGGACACTTCAAAGGTCCCATGACATGGTGCTCTTTGGATGCTTTTATATAGACCTTAGTGGTCCCTAATACTGTATCTGAAGTCTCTTTTATATAGACCTTGCTGGTCCTCTAACACTGTATCTGAATTCTAAACTGACAGTACATGAATTCTTTTTATTGAACCAGTTGACAGTAATTCACTCTAGTTTAAGTGGTCTTCATTCCTTCAAATGTTGGCAAAACTCAGTGTTCTTTTCTTACTGTTAAGTGTTTCTTTGCTAATGTGCAGCAGTGCCACAACGCTGACCTGTGATGGTGGCATGGACGTTGTGCTTCTCGATCAGCAGGTACCTGGGGCTCTCTGGGAACCATGGCAACAGCATCAACTGGATGAAGGTGGGTACCACTATCACTGAAAGAAAGAGGGGCCAGTCCTCCTCCTGTAACACACATGCATGTATTTTACGGGTGAACACTATGTTGGTTGTCTACAAGAAACGCTGAATACTTTCTAATGAAGTTGGCTCAACCCAACTTCAATCAGTACAAGATGTGCTTTGTCAGGATTTCAGCTTGAAAGAGTAAGCATGCTAATGTTAGGAAAGCATTGTTGACTACCTTTCCTAGAAGCTCATGTAGGCCGAGGATTTGGGCGGCGAAGACTCCGGTGCCAATGAAGATACTCGGCACGAGCCCCAGGAAGCCCCGCAGGTTCTTGGGTGCTATCTCACCGAGGTACATTGGTACTACGCTCAGAGAGATGCCTGCAGGGAAAAAAAAGATCTAGGTAACAATGCATTGATTTGGAATACATTTTCTATGAAGACCTGACAGCATGATTCTTCTGTTGCTTCAGTACAGAGAGTAATATATATATGTGTGTGTGTGTGTGTGTGTGTGTGTGTGTGTGTGTGTGTGTGTGTGTGTGTGTGTGTGTGTGTGTGTGTGTGTGTGTGTGTGTGTACCTGAGTGAATTCCTGTGATGAAGCGGCCAATGATGATCATCTCAGGTGAACCACAAATCCTGCTGAAGCCCATGAATGAGCCAGCGATAAACACCAGCACTGTTGTGTTGACCACTGTGCCTTTCCTGAAAGTGGACACACACACGCGCGCACACGCAGAGAGGCAGACATTGTGAATATAAATTAAAGCACATGACTTAGATCATTATGATATAGTGAGGACAGCAGTAGTATATTGTCGACAGCAGTAACCCCCTCGGCTGATATACACACAGTCATAACGATGGACATGTATGTCCTTATTAGCCATAAAACAGCTCACATGTTTGCTCATAAGCTGTGATTAACCATAAAACCGTGCTGTGTGAAGAACCTGATCAGCCTGTAAATGGGTTTATAAAGTGCCTGCTTTCATTTGCATTTAAATGCCCATCAAGGTTCTATTAAATAGTGGAGATGAATGGAACTTTTAGATGATTTGCACTGAAGACAAGATAAATTGTCTGTGCACTTTGAGGACCAGTAAACTTCTGAAGGGCAGAGGGGACGAGAGGACACTGTGCACTCTGAAGGACTGCCGGGGGTTACCGGAGTTGTTGGTAACCCCCTCGGGGGAGGGGGTTACCAACAACTCTGAATAGAGGACAGAGGCATGACTGATACAACGCCCTGTTGAAGTGCCTTTTATGCCAGTGTGTGTGTGTTTGTGTATTTCTATCTCTGAGGGTCTTATTTCCTAAACTTGCGTTACGCTAAACATATTTCTTTTTTGTATGTGAAACACGACATAAACTGGACAATGTTTATCTGTGTCATGTGTTCAGTAATTGTGTGTCAGTGGTGTTCAGGTGTTGATGTTGGGGGGGCAGCACCAGATGCTGCTGAGTGTCTCTCAGGCTGGCAATGCCAACTGGCCACTATCCACCCTCATGGTTGGGCATGGGCAGTCTTGGGGGGTTATTGGGTAGGGTGTCGGGACAGAGCAGAACCAACATCCAAACACAGCTCTGAGGGCTTCTTGACTTATTGATTGGGCTGGTGTAGGATCCTTTTGGGCTGATAAAAATATGTTTTATGTATTCAGTACACTGCATTTTAAGCATGCAACCTTTCCACATATTATCGTGCCTGTCTCCATTCCAAGGTACTATGGTGAATGACACAGAAATGAAGGTATTTCAACATGTATAGTGTATTCTTCTTTAGTAAATAAACAATATCATCAGTTGCAAATATGATCAATTGATATGGGACATGTGTGGATATAATGAGTACACGTTATCTCCAGAAATAGCTTAGATGTTGTGTAACCATTTGAAGTAAAACACCTGTTTGACTGGCAAGTACTGTATGTAAGAAACCCAATGTAGCCTAATGTAGTATGATCAAAGCATAAATGGGTTCAACTGATACTAACTAAATAAGTAAGAGTGAAAAGGCATACAAAAAAGGGGGGGCTATGGAGCCTAATAAACATGCATTAAACAAATCACTGTACAGTCTTGCAATGCTCACAGGTTCTGCTCAACTTCCATGAGTTTTTATGTAAATCAATCTAGTTCAAACATGGGGTTTTTGCGCAAAAATAAAAAATGACTTCATCTCCCTCAAAACACTTTAACCACTTTCTCTGTCCACTATGTTGGGCTAGAAGACACTAAATCATGTTTAGACCACACGGTGGAAATTTCATGTAAATCGGATGATCTGGGTCACATAAGGCTGACTTTTTGATGTCTATAGCTTTGAATATAATTCATTGTTGGCATGCCCTCAGGTCCTGGACCCAGTGCAGTATTAAACAGTGTTGCAAATTTCCAAGCCTGTACATTTTTACTTTTACTTGAGTGATGAAGTTAAATCAGTCCTTTTTTAAAACAAGTATTTGTACTTCTACTAGTGAGTACTTTTGCCATCTCTGACCGTATCAGGACCTTGACTCACTGGTAAGAGTTAGGAAAAGACTGTAGAGGTTCAAAGAATCCAACTTTGTCCATAGTAGAACTGGTCTAGAATCTAGTATCCTCTTCTGAAAAAAATGGTCTTACCTGCCAAATCGAGAGACCAGCATGCCTACGACAAGGGAGCCCAGCAGACCTCCAATAGCAAAGACAGACACAGTAAGAGAGTACATGAGGGTCAGGGTGTCCTCACTGAGTCCTGTTCCATTACGACTCACCACTGTCTTGTTGTAGAAATCCTTTATGTACTGAGAGGAGAAGGGAGGGTAGTAGAAACAAGAAAGGAAAGGTCAGAAGAGGAAGGTGGACACTGGATAAATTAAGAATAAAATGTGTGCAGATTTAAAAATGAACGAGGTCCTTTTTAAGTGTCAATTGCAAAATAATGCAGCCTAAAACAAGTTGGAATTAGCAGACAACCTGTTCCTCTACTTCAAATTTTCCAATCAACACGGAAGATTGAGGGAGAGCTTTGTTGGAATATCAGCTGACTGACACATCCTACTTTAGACCTGTTTCATGTAACCACTGAGTAGACTGCAAAGGGCCCAAAGAAAAGAATAACAGTAACTCAGTGTTGCGTCCAAAATTCCATACTAACATGCTATTTAGTAGGCTAAAACATTGTGAGATTTTTTAGTACACTACCGGTCTAAAGTTTCGGGTCATTTCCAAATTTCCATTCCACTCCATTACTGATAGAATACCAGCTGATCTGAGGGGGGGGGTGATCTTTAATGCAACATCTACATTGGCCATTATCAACAACCATTCATTCAATGTTCCAAAGGCACATTCGGTTTACTAATCGGATATTACTTTAAAAAAACTAACTACAAAAACATTGGAGAAGGCTTTTGGAATAATGTCAGCACATAATGTGATCTGGTTAAAAAAACAATACAACTGCTACGGTTGTACCAGCATAGGACCCAAAATGCAGAGATGAGGACAGCAGGCAGGTAGGCAAGGGTAAATCAGAATTTATTGAACAAAGACCAGGTAAAAAAACCGGGAGCAAAAGGAGCATGCAAAGTCCCGGAACAACAAAATCCAAAAGGTCCAAAAGCAAGCAGTCCAAAACAGGTCCGGGGGAAGGCAACTGTGGTAAGTTAGCCAGAGTGGCTAGGAGGGTGGTAGGTAGGCAGAGTCAGACATTGTATGTTTCCAGGGCTGATTATTTATTTCCAGTGGTCTGCAGTCAATGGATAATTAAACAATCAAAACTTACAACATTTACATATTCAAAAAAGTAGCAGCGCCGACAACAGGCATGTGATCCTAGCAACACAGCCTCACCTCCCTGTGTCCCCGCGAGCACAAATCCTTCCATTTATATAGGAGTCACACCCCTGTGCTTCAGTCCATCTCATCCTAAAGCAGGTTGATTTACCGGTCTGATCTATCAATCTCTTAACCTATGGAACTTGGTCACCAGGTCCCTCCTATCTTACTGACTGCAAAACAGGTCAGAGTTATTCATGCATTGTTTATGTAATAACCAAAAACAACCAAAGTAAACATTTCTAAACACAAGAAAACCCTCTACTTGGTTTGGCCCGGTGATGTCATTCGTGACCACCCTATTCCTATAAAACAGGAAATACTTAGGCCGGCCCCTCCCCAAACAATTGTCCTGCATGGTGGAACTGAACAAAGGAACAAACAATTGTAAGTATCAATACAGGGAAACTTTAAACCATTTTGAACTTGTAACCTAATAAAATGGAACTGAGACTAACATGACTGTGTGTTTACTTTACTAATGACCTGTATGGGATAGTAGTGAGCAAACCCACTTCGTCACAGCAACATAAAAAAACAGTAACAGCACAGGGGACAACTCACTTGGAATATCTGGAACACAACTGGAACTCAGAAACAAACACCTACACAACTCAAAAGGATCTGATAATGGACAAAGGGAACACAGGGGTTAAATACAAGAGGTAACGAGTTAACGGGGAACAGGTGAGACGTCAGGTGAATCACATTAGGGCGGGGCAGGACAATCAGTCAGGCACCCAGCAAAGCTAGACAAGAATAGACAAGACAGGAAACCATACTACCAAATCAAAACAGGAAGCAGACACAGACACTTACTGGGGAAACACTGGGCCACAAACACAAAGAGACAAGACCAGACCAAAAACCACAGACGGGAAAAACAAAGAAAGCCCCCCCCCCCCCCCCCCCCCCCCCCCCCCAAACCATCACATCACACTACCCCCAAAGGACAGATCCCAAAAGACAACCCAGAAAGGGCGGAAGACTTCAGGGAGAGAGGAACCCGGGGACACAAGGAAACCAGGAAGCAAGGGACGTAGGGGCACCAAGAACAGGGGATTGGGGAAGACGGCAGTGGGCACCGGGGAGAAAGGGAAACTGGGGCACAAGGGCCAAAGGCAGCTGGAATCGAGGAGCCAAAGAGGGAACAGGAAAGGGAACCAGAGCAGGAAACCAGGGAAGAGACAAGGAAGGGAACTGAAAAGGGAACGAGCGAGGAACTGGAGGAGGGAACGAGAGAGGGACTGGGAAGGAGGGAACAAAGGAGATGACAACCAAACTCGGCACTTAATCCTCACAGATCAGATGTATTGTATTAGACCAATAGAAAGAATTTGGTCAATCTCACCTCATTGAGCCAATCAGAGAGCATTCCTCCCTGATGAGAGGGAACCCTGTCTTTGTGTATCACATGGCCAAGATATTCTGGTTTCACGAGACCAGTACCAACACATTCTTTATATCCATCTCTTTTTTTTCACTCACACATGTTCAGCTCCCTGTCTAATCAAATCCTAAAGTCTTTTTTGACCTCAGTTCACCATGGGATCAAAACTCAAGACCAAAGTCACAAGATGGGAGTTAGAACTGCTTGCAAGGTGTCTTAAAGTGCATTAAAAAACAGTAATGAGGCAGGTAAAACATACAGGTACAATTATTGAGTCAAAGACTATACATGAATAGTTGATTTATCAACACCACTTTATTTAGGAGTATGTACCTAGTGAACACAGGACCTCTCTACACAACAGGACAACAAGTAAGCAAGGTGTGCCTTAGTTGACATTGTACTTTAGCGGTTTAAAGCCCTAACAAATGCAACTAATTAAATTAGCAAAACGCTCAGGGAATCGTTGACCTTTGGTTCCACAGTTGTTGATAGTCCTGAGACCCAGAGTTGAAGGGGTGTGAGTGTGTGTGTGTGTGTGTGTCTTACCACAGCAGGGGAGTTGACCACTGCCAGATTGTAGCCATAAAGCATGGAGCTCCCGAAGGAGGTTAGAAATGCCACTGCCAACAAAGAGCTGGTCAGTTGCTGCAGACAGCAGGAGAGAGAGAGAGAGAGAGAGAGAGAGAGAGAAAGAGAGAGAGAGAGAGAGAGAGAGAAAGAAAGATGTGTTAGGAAGTTCATCCAGAGAATGGTGAGGAAGTGAGCCCTACTTCTAGGCAGGGTAAGGCAAGTTTTATATATATCACCTTAACATACACAGAAGTCATTTAATGAGATGAATCGACTTGTACATGTGCAAAGACACATTTTATAAAAGGTGCAGAGAAGTTTAAAACCAAATAAAGTTCCATAAACCAGGACTAAATACCAGCTGTGGAAAAGAGAGCAGTCTTTGTCTTAGTTTTTCAAATAGCTACAGTTGGGGCCTGTCTTAACGACTGACTGCTGGGGGCACCACTGACTGGTCAGTCTCTGCAGATGACCTCACTGCTTGTACTCAGGAAACATATGGGCAATGCAGTATATGTTGGGTCCAGACCATCGAATGACTTAAAGACAAAAAGTAGGGCCTTGAAATCCTAAATTGAACCATTATCAGTGCAGGGATCTTAGAATTGGACATATGTGCAGCATTTACATGAGTTGCCACTGTCACAAGCTTTAAGAATAGCGCTTACATAAATATAGCACAGGTATTTTCAGTACTGTGCCTTTTTGTCAGTTTCAGATCTAGTCTGAAAAGCTTGAGAAACTAGTGCATGAAATAAAATGCAAGAGTAAATAGACAGAGCTAGATCCTTGACATTTACAGCAGGAAAACTCATAACCAAATCCATGGTGTATGACCTCTAGTGTGAGACAGGCAGTCACATGCTGCAAAGCTCCAGAGTATCAAATTAGGTAATATCTAGCAATGTTATCACTGGGGAAAGAATATTGAAGTCAACAGTCAAAAAAAAAGAATTAAAGTAAATACATTTATTTGAAAGCATTTCAGAAAAGTCTGCAATAAAGTTGGCAAAATATTTCAGGGGGGGGCTAAATATATTCTTGGTGAGGTTTTAACAAGATTAAGGGAGATTTACAAAGGAATTAAATCGATCTGGTGAAAGCTGTTTGCATTGAAATGTATCTTTGAAAATAGCAGTCTAGAAACAGTTAAAGGGCTCTATCTTTCCCCCGGCGCAGCGAGGCACAATGCCCAACGCGTCAAGTGTCTCTGCGTCCATCTTTACAGGGAGTTGTGTATTAAGGTGCATTCTGCGTGTGCTGGTCTTACAGGGAGGTGTGTTCAGGTGCATTCTGGGCGTGCTAATCTTACAGGGAGGTGTGTTCAGGTGCATTCTGGGCATGCTGGTCTTACAGGGAGGTGTGTTCAGGTGCATTCTGGGCGTGCTGGTCTTACAGGGAGGTGTGTTCAGGTGAATTCTGGGCATGCTGGTCTTACAGGGAGGTGTGTTCAGGTGCATTCTTCATTCTGCATTCTAGCGTTGCTAATAGCTGCTTTTCTAACTTAAACATTAGGTATAATTTCCTAGAAATTAGTTTTATTGACCATAAATTCCAATAAAACTGTAAAACTAAATTTAATAAGTTATTGTTACGTAATGTTGAAAACGTCAAAAAAGAGCCAGACATTGAAAAAAAGCGGCAAAAGTGTCGAGAAAAGGAACAAAAACATAAGTTGATTAAAAGTGTAAATAGTGTCAATTTTGACGGGAAGACAACACAAGCAACTGCGTGGGGACAGCCTGTGTGAGGACAGCCTGCGTGGGGACAGCCTGCGTGTGGACAGCCTGCGTGGGGACAGCCTGCGTGTGGACAGCCTGTATGTGGACAGCCTGTGTGTGGACAGCCTGCGTGTGGACAGCCTGTGTGTGGACAGCATTGTAATGGTTGATCTCTCCACCGGGAGGAGCAGTGATTCTGCAGTCTGAAGTGGGTTGCTGCCTAAAACCAGCTGCTCTGGTCATATGTGATCATATTTGATCATATTTGATCATATTGGATCTTATTTGATCTGTAGCCTACTGTACATGTGGATCAGTTCATGAAAATATACAGCTAAAGCATTTTCTCAACACCCCGATGGGCTACAGCTTGATTGCTTTTACCCATCGACTTACATGGCGTAAGAGATATGTTTTTTTAGAATCATAACCCCCTCAAAATGACCTCAAAATGATGCTTCATGCTTTTGGTTTATGTCACGAGGAGTGCACACAGAGCTATGAATCTTTTTGGTTTTTGAAATACTTTCAAGTTGTGTCATATCCCATTACTCTCTCTGACTGGACTGGCAAATTATTAGAGCAAATTTGCTAGTACTGGGGAAATATGATTAATAAGTCTGCCCTAACACTGTCATGGGGACGTGCTCTAAGCTGCTACTACTACTACTACTACTACCATTACTACTACTACTACTACTACTACTCCTCCTCTTACTACTACTTTGCTGTTCTTTAGAAAGGTCTAGTATGATTAAATGTTCTTCTGTTGGCCTAATATTCCACTGACAAGACCACATATACTTGGCAATGTTGGGGAACTTTTTTGCATTATTATTATTGGATGGATTTAAATATAACAGATTTGTCAGCTAAACATTAATCCCTTGTACTCTACTCTAGCATACCAAAACAAAAATAGTTTTCCAGATGACTAATGCTGCCAAATTCTTACCCTACCAATGTAATTTAAATAAAAAATTGTGACTTTAGACAATGTGGACTTCTTTTCATATGGCAGGAATGGAAATGAGTCATCCCTAATATGGGTTGGGATCTGGTTTCAAAATGATGAAGACAGTTGGGGAACAGATTTTCCCAAATTATGGATTTTTTAGGCATTTTATCATGTAATGGCTTGAAAAAGTGCATATAGCTTCTGTAAATGGGAAAACAAATCTCCCCAAACGTGGTCTGGCTCCACCTTTGGGTCTTTATTTAAATGAAGCGTTTTAGTCACCCGTCTAAAATGTCTTGTTTGCATTGTTCACATTCCTGGCTGTGAGCGAATCAAAGCGCATGGCTGGCTCCCAGTTCTGAGGGAGCTGAGAGGCAAAGACAGAATCTTTCCATGTGACTCAATAAGTAATACCCAGTTAAACAATAAAATGTCTGCACCGGTAAAATATTTGAATAATGGCTGATTGAAGGTGATGCAAGGCAGTGAAAGACAGGCATGTGACATGAACTATAAGTAAAAAAATGTATCAAAATGCACCATGGTTTACTTTAAAAGGTCCGATTTGTAATGTAACTACTGTAACAAATCTAAAAATGATTCCAATGGGTTGTCAGATATTGAGGAAACAAATTGAAAAACTCTCTTTTCTGACAACAATGCTAATGCCAGTATTTTCTCCTTATGAAATTTCTCGAGATCTCATGTTTGTCCACAGTAGGCTGCATGTTTAATTTTTTTTTTTTTTTCACCATGAAAGTCGAGATCTCGAGTTTTAATCCCCAGTACATGTCTTTTTCTTTTTCCTCCATGTCACCCCCGGGGCTCCGTGCTACACACACTGTACATGTAAAGGTACTCTCTATGCTGGCATTTAAACTTGCAATAATGGAAGATCGTCATGATCATTTTTGGACAGACATAATTCAAAAAATAGTTTTGGTTTAATCACTAATAGTTAAGTTGTGAATAAACTTGAATCTACTTGAATTAATCCTGGGGCGTGGTGTTCTTACGTGACATATGATGTGTTGACGATCACGTGTAAGTTGTGTTTGTTTGCTATGTAACATATTCAGGGAAACGTCCTACAGTCTGGTGTGACCTACTGGAGTGTGGTTTGGTCTTGAATACTTGTTTTGTGGCTTTGAGTGGCGATGCCTTCCAGACAGGGAGTTGCTGTATTAATGTGACTACTGCCTGGTTTGCCTAAAATGGAGTTTGATGTAGAGGATTTTGTTAGCTGCCCAACTTTGTTCAAGTTGGAGCGTGCAGTAATAAAAATCTGAAACAGATGTACAGCATATCTCTATGCTATACTATAGAAATGTACTTTCTATGCTGGTCACAATACTTTGCATTAGCATTTCTTTCACGGTTGAATTATTGGACTTTGTCATCAATGTTCTGGTCACACATGCCATAGAATAACAATTCATTTTTGCCCCTCCGATAACCTAACTAAAAGATGACAGCCTAGTTGAGTTTATTATAAGGATCCCCTGGAAGAGAGAACTTCAAGAGGGGGCCCGGGACCCCCAGGGGGTCTGCAGAGTTACTGCAATGGGGCCCACAAAGGTATTGAAAAATGAAAATGTCTCAACATGAATCAAACATATTATTATCAAATATAAATCAACCTACTTGTGAAAAAAAACATAGGTGAGAAAATCTCTAAGGCATGTGCTACATGAATGTTTAACATTGAAAAGATGATTGATGATATCATGCCAAAAATTATTTGAATAGCTTCGTATTCAATGTGCTAAAAAGGTACATATAAAGGCTTTAGGCAGCCAAAATTAATGTTAACGTAGTCCCAGTGTATTATGAAACTTAATGTAGTAAGGGGTCCCTGCTCAGTCTCTCTCTCAGTTAAGGGGTCCTGAGCTTAAAAACCTAGACCCAGTACCCCAATTCCATCTGTACTGGATTATTCCGCACCTCATTATTGACGTATACAGACGTTCAGTGCAAATTGAGTAAGTAACATACCCTTAAGTAGCAATGCGAAACGTGTGGGTGACATTAGGGTGGTATAGGGTATGGTAGGTATTAGGATCCTGCACAGTCCTGCAGATCATCTTAACCTTTCAACCCTTGACCGTGATTAAGTGTTTGGCTTCCATGTTAACCCTCATGTTGTCCTATGTCAATGTTCTTTTTAATTCCCCAAAATAACATGATTGATTCCACACAACGCTCTTTGCCAAATACAAATCTCTACTTTCATTAATTTTCGGCAGTCTTATTCAATTTTATAGTATTTGAAAAAACAAATTGAAGTGTTTTTGAAGTAGTATTGAGTAAAAGTTGACATATTCCAGTCTGTGATTATCCATCAACATACATTCCTTCAATTTTAGTCTTAAAAATTCCTAATTTCTGCTTTTCTAACTAAAAAAATAGGTACAATTTCCTATAAATTAGGTTTATTGACCATACATTCCTAAAATAGCTCTAAGACTAAAAGTTAGTATTGAAAATGTCAAAAAAAGTGACAAACATTGAAAACTTGTATCAAAAGTGTTGAAAAAAGGGACAAAAATGTAAGAAAAAGTTCAAAAACATCAATAAAAAAAGCGTCAACAAAAGTGTTGATTTTCAATTTTGACGGGAAGACTACACACGAGGGTTAAACTATTTAGCTTTGTGCTAGCAACAACAAGCTTTTATACATGCTAGTGTAGTGGGTAATTATAGACATGTTTATATAACTAGTTATTTAAAATAGCTATGACAATGCAAAAAAGAGTTGGGGAAAAATATAAAGATTGATTATTACAGTAAGTACAATTTATTTCATTAGTCTGATTTAATTCAAATTACACTACTTTTTCATGTGGGCTGTACTGGAATTACAGTTTATTGCATATTATTCAAATAACAAATCGTCAAAGAATGTTGCCACATATTTGAAGTGAAATCCAAGCAACAGTTTTTACAGTGTGGGTTTCCCTTATCATAGCACATTTGATGATTTTAAGGTTTGGTGATCTGTTTCAAATACCTAATAATATGATGTTGAGTTCAGCCGCCGATCTTCTACAGCATATCCGAAGTATCTGACTGGTAGTAAATGCTTTTAGCTGCTGGAATTAAAACAATGTCTCAAACAATAGGGAAGCAGTCAGCTGACAGCCCTGGCTGCCCTGATTCATGCAGTCAGACTAAACTTACCGATGTGATTTTCCCTGAAGGTGAAATCAAAACCTCCTCAGCCATTTCAGAAATCTGTCATCCAGTCCCAAAGAGCAAAAAATCTCTACACTGCAAAGGATCTCATGGCTGTAGCAGCAACACACGAAAAACTCCACGATGTAATGGGCAAGCCAGTTTGTGAGTTGTGTGCCAGGCCTCTCCTCCACCCAGCAGCAACCCACAGGGCCCGATAACAAGCCCACACACTGTCCTCACATGACGGATGGCAGCGTGACAGACTGAGAGAAAAGCCTGCTGGAAGCAATTAACTCTAAGTGAATTTACAAAGAAAGAAAGAGAGGAAAAGACATTAACAAGGAGAAGAAAAGAGGTGAAAAGGAAAAGAAAGGAGGGGAAAAGATGGAAACGCTTGGTGGAGTTGCAGTTGACAGAAACAGAGCGGTGGTTTTTGCGACCAATTGTTGGATAACAATCACCCGACTAGCATTATACATTTCTTAATCCAATGACTTTACCTCCAGTGCTGCTTAATGAAAGGTTGGTTTTGTTCAGAAAATCCTGCCCTTTGGATCTATTATTCTAGCCTACACTGTACACTTGGCTGCTGTAACGTAACTATAAATTTGTAAATTCCATAATCTGGCTTGAGACATTCAGTCCTGAATTATGTCAGAGTTTTTCAAAGTGTTATTGCGAGAAGAAGGTGTCATCGCAAGAAGAAAGCTACAGTTAAGTTTAGCAAAAGAAGAAAATGTTGAGTTTAGGAGAAGAACAACATGTTGAGTTTAGGAACAGAAGAACACGTTGAGTTTAGGAACAGAACAACATGTTGAGTTTAGAAGAACAACAACATGTTGAGTTTAGGAGAAGGAGGACATGTTGAGTTTAGAAAAAGAAGAACATGTTGAGTCTAGGAAAAGAAGAACATGTTGAGTTTAGGAAAAGAAGAACATGTTGAGTTTAGGAAAAGAAGAACGTGTTGAGATTAGGAAAAGAAGAACATGTTGAGTTTAGGAGAAGAAGAACATGTTGAGTTTAGGAAAAGAAGAACATGTTGAGTTTAAGAAAAGAAGAACATGTTGAGTTTAAGAAAAGAAGAACATGTTGAGTTTAGGAAAAGAAGAACATGTTGAGTTTAGGAGAAGAAGAACATGTTGAGTTTAAGAAAAGAAGAACATGTGAGTTTAGGAGACGAAGAACATGTTGAGTTTAGGAGACGAAGAATGTGTTGAGTTTAGGAGAAGAAGAACATGTTGAGTTTAGGAGAAGAAGAACGTGTTGAGTTTAGGAGAAGAAGAACATGTTGAGTTTAGGAGAAGAAGAACGTGTTGAGTTTAGGAGAAGAAGAACGTGTTGAGTTTAGTAGAAGAAGAACATGTTGAGTTTAGGAGAAGAAGAACGTGTTGAGTTTAGGAGAAGAAGAACGTGTTGCGTTTAGGAAAAGGAGGACATGTTGAGTTTAGGAGAACAAGAACATGTTGAGTTTAGGAGAAGAAGAACGTGTTGCGTTTAGGAAAAGGAGGACATGTTGAGTTTAGGAGAAGAAAAACGGGATTGGCTTTAGTAAAAGAAGAAAGCAATGGTTGACTTTAGGAAACGTGACACTCAGGACACAAAGGAGATGTGACACAAGATCCCCGGTCTTCCGGGGTGCAAGTCTATTGTTTTACCCCCCCTCACACACACACACACACACACACACACACACACACACACACCCACCCCTTGACCAACCTCCTTACGTAACTTTCCACTCTTCCATACTACTCGCTACAGCGTACATTCACACGCCATCACAAGGTAATATAACTCAATGGAGGCCAAACGGCTTTGATGAACACGCTAGAAAAGTGAAATGTGTCTTGATAACACGCCAATTATGGCATATGCATTGGCATACACACGCCACGTCATGACATCAGTCTGCATTTTCGGCATAGACACTTCCACACACCTGGATCACGTCTTCAATATCTCGTAAAAAAAAAAAAGGAATTTCACTTTGCTATTCTCCTCCAATTTGGTATAGTTACTTATCTCCTTATCTTAGAACACAGACTTCTCTCATTTAGCTCCTCATCGATCCAGATAATAAAGGACTAGTCTGTGATTTCTATGTATCCATTTATTGGGTTCAGCTTGAATGTTTTGAAATTTGTAGTAACAGTTGTGACATAGATTTTTTTTTTGCAGTGTCCTGTTACCCCATACTGCTCATTTACTCTATTTACTCCGTTTCTTATCTTAGTATTGCAGTAGTAGTAGTAGTATTGAGGAATATTTACATGGTTTTGTTATAGATTCCAGAACTTACCTAACTTACATACCTTTCTTTGCTGTTGTGCTTCACACACTCACACTAATTAAGCGCCCTCACTGCTGTCCAACACACACACACACACACACACACACAAACAGAGACAACTGTAAGTGTGCTAAGGTGAAATCTTGTAGGAGGCCCCCTGGTGGCCATGTTATGGACGTGTTGGTCTGGCCTGACTGAAGACTGACTGGGCTGTGGAGAAGATCCGCACATCCATCACACTGCTAAATCACACCCGTTCAAAAGAAAAGAGTACTACATTCATAGTAGTATCAGTGGTACTTTAAGTTTATCATAGCTTCTACAACACAGCGCTGCACATGGCTGGAGCACGAGCACATACAGAGAGGTTTATCCCTCAATGCAGAAGGTCCAGGGTTGGAGTCTGACCTGTGACAATTCCCTGTCTTTCCACTCTCTTTACCTTTTTATATCTAGCTGTCCTATCCTTTTAAGGTGGAATGCCCAAAAAATAATCTAAAAAAAAGGAAATACATAGGGTTGCAAACCCAACGCATTTGTAGTCACTTTATACTTCACATGCTAGTACTTAACATAGATAGTGGAGGATGAGGGGGAGTCATTAAGGAGGTTTGCATCCTTAATGCCATTTTCCAGCCTTTCCTGATATCTCTGCTTTGCCTTCTTGATGCCCGATTTCATCCCTGTGTCAGCCAGCACAGCAGCACCAGGTCCCTAAGGGGCTCTGCTACAGGCTCCTTCTTCTCTTTCAATTACACCTGGTCTATCCTCCCCCCCCCCCGATCCAGATGTTTTTCTCCGCATGCATAAAGTAACTATACTTCATCCAAAGCAACGACCAGAATCCCAGCTCCTCCGATGCTCCTAGGTTCCCTGAATGGGTCTGACAGCGCCATCACGCTTGGGGTCATGGGGACTGCCAGGTTTTATTGTCCCGTGGCTCGCTTAGTGTCTATCACAGGTCATCTCTGCGTCCTACCTATCACGGGCTGTCCATGTCAAGAATACAAAACATATTGAAACTAAAAAGTATAATACAAGAAAGAAACATATATACATACATATATACATGAAAGTATAATAGGGCCACTTTAACAGTGGTCATTATATTGCTAGGTGTAGCAGTAACAGCAGTCATAGTAGTAGCAGTTGTTGTGACAGTCGTTGTAGTAAGTAGCAGTTAAAGGTAGTTGTAGTACTAGTAGTAGAAATAGCATTGATGATGCTATAATGAGCTTATTTCAGTGCTATGTTAAGTTGTTTTCAGTAATTATGTTCCATGCCCTTACCCCTCCCTTCGGTAGTGCAGATTCATTGGCTGATGATCTCCCAGCGGGTCGGCATTCACTTGATGGGGGGAGGGGCTGGAAGATGGATTACCCAGCGCAAATTGGCCATCAGGACCAATCAGCTGCCAGAAAGGAAATGGATGGCTCTCATTTGTTCTCATTATTATCATAACAGCGATAATGCTCAGACAGACACACATGGCACTCGTGGTCACCACCATGAAATGTTCCAATTAGTTATGCTGGGAGACAGCCTTTGAGATTGTGTGTGTGTGTGTGTGTGTGTGTGTGTGTGTGTGTGTGTGTGTGTGGGGGGGGGGGGGGGGGGGGGGGGGGGGGGGGGGGGGGCGCTGCTCTAACCTGTTAACAAATAGATGCTGAAATAAAAAATTAAAAAGGAAAAGGTTCCCACGCTGAGGCAACGTGGCATGGCCAGTTCTCCCTCAGAGATAGATGACTTATTGATATTATTGATGAGTTATTGACTTATTGACAGCTGTCAGTTTCATGGAGTTTTTACGTCATTCAGATGCAGGGAGAGAGGGTTTTTTTAGGAAATAATTACCAAGGTCAGGTGACCTTATAGCTAGCCATGATACCAGAACACTGTAAGCAGTAGTGAATATCTTCTCATTGTAACTCAAGACTGAGTTAAGTATTTTGGTAACAGTTTCTATGTCCATGTCTATAATACATTATAAGCACATATATAATGTGTTACATAAGTATAGTTATTAACACTCAATTTTTTGTAATTCTTTACAACACAGCACACGTCACAGTACGTTAACGTACTTATAATAAGCTATCATTATAAGCATATGGATAGCATAATGACATATGGCCAAGTATCTACATTTTTCATAAATCCCAGTCATTCCCTGACTGTGGGAGCCAAATGTGTTGTGTTGTGTTGTGTGTTGTTTTGAGCATTCAGACATTAGGAGTTGTTTCCTGTGTGTTCACTGGGTGTCGCTATGCATTTACCCGGGGCAATATACATATAGATATATATATATATATATATAAATAAAGGAAGGTAGGATCCAAATTGTTGGCAGGTGTTTGGCCTGGAAGCATAGACAGTGAAAGAACTGGACACAGCAACGTGAGATGTCTCACTCTGGAGCTACAACTAGCGAGATGTCTCACTCTGGAGCTAAAACTAGCGAGATGTCTCACTCTGGAGCTAAAACTAGCGAGATGTCTCACTCTGGAGCTAAAACTAGCGAGATGTCTCACTCTGGAGCTAAAACTAGCGAGATGTCTCACTCTGGAGCTAAAACTAGCGAGATGTCTCACTCTGGAGCTAAAACTAGCGAGATGTCTCACTCTGGAGCTAAAACTAGCGAGATGTCTCACTCTGGAGCTAAAACTAGCAAGATGTCTCACTCTGGAGCTAAAACTAGCAAGATGTCTCACTCTGGAGCTAAAACTAGCGAGATGTCTCACTCTGGAGCTAAAACTAGCGAGATGTCTCACTCTGGAGCTAAAACTAGTGAGATGTCTCACTCTGGAGCTAAAACCAAGACCTAAGTACACAGGGTGAAAACAGGATCTGCAGCAATGTTCTATTTAATTAATCATGGTTTACATTAAACCATGTAAACCTATTTTGCCACAACCTCGAAATACAATTGTGAACCTGAAAATGAGCAGAATAATGACTGACACTTTGTAAAAGCAGGTTTAAAATCTACCGTTTTGTTAGAAACACACAGAGGGAGAGAGACTGGAGCCAGGTAGCCATACACCATAACTAAAGACAAACGCTTTCTGTTTCCTGCATGAAGTCTAAACCGTACACGGTAGCCTAATCTTTGTAACTTTATGTGTGGGACAATGCACATTAGCAATACATATAAAATGTCAAATGTGCCAGAATGAACCAAAAGGCTATTTTACATCTGCTGTCCCTGGACAGGTCGTACAATGTCACTCCTAAAAAGATAAAGTTATAAAACTGTAGTTATACATCTCATCTTTGTTTTGGTGTTTTGTTCACAAGCACTTGGACGCTTCAGTAGTTGACATTTGGACTTAAACCTGATCTGACACCTAGCCTGGTGTTAACCCTTTGTGCATACCATGCAGATACTGTCACATTACAATAGCTCCAGCGATCCGTGCTTCCGGAGAGCTCGAGTCGCTGCAGGCAGGGAAAGTTTATCCGATCTTGTGTCCCTCCGACAGGTGCAGGAGTTTGGCATTGATGGTTCAGCTTAGCGCTTAATAGCCGAGAGAGGTCGGAAAAAAAAGCATTTGTAACGGCGCACGCAAAGGAAAAGCTCGGGGTTCTGAGAAAGTTGGACGAATGGGGGAAGTCTTTTCAGTGTTTCCTTGTAGGTGTCAGCGTGGTTTTGTAAATTCATCTCGGCTCAGTGTTCCTACTTCATTTTTTGAAAACTTGTTTTTCTTTATGTCAATGGGGATGTCATAATCACCTACTGTTGGTCCCAGCTCAATTAATGGTCCATTTACACCTCTTCACACATGTCTAACAAGTCATCAACAACACAGCATAATTACAGTCAATTAAGTCCTTCAGCATTTAGCTCAAACTTCTTTCAACACACACAAAGGATGCTTTTTCATTGCTGGTGTCACAAAGGCTCCAAGTTAAAATGAGCCAACCGCTTTGTCAACACGTAGACCTCAGGCCATGTGGTCGGCCTCATTCCCGTCCAAACATATCTCCGCTGTCACTCCGCTTTACGAGCTGGGATAAAGCGTTGTTGGCCGGGGGTCCCGGACCAGTCCCGTGCAGCCGGGCCTCTCAACAGTAACGTGGGAATGGGAAGAAATCGGGAGAAGGCCACACACGGAGGACACGCGAGATATGTAGTTCAGTCAGTAACACACATGGGATGGGGACACTGTCAGGGATGAGTTAATAAATTGACATTAATTAGGCACTAATGTGTCTGTTATTGCACAAATTTACTATACATGAGTGATCGAAGTTAGGGCAAGAATGTATGGCTACATTGAACTAATCCGACAAACTGTGTTTCCATCCACACGTTTTTATCTGAATTAACCCTTTTTGTTGATGCTTATTATCGAGGTTTTTAACTTTTTCTTACATTGTTGTCCCTTTTTTCAACACTTTTGACGCTTTTTGTTCAATATTTGTCCCTTGACGTTTTCAACCGTACATAACACTAACTTATTAACTTTAGTTTTACAGTTATTTTTGGAAATCATGGTCAATAAACCTTATTCATAGGAAATTATACCTAGTTATAAAAGCAGAAATTAGGAATTATTGAGACTAAAATTAAAGGAAGTGATGTTGATGATAATCACAGACTGGAATATGTCAACTTTTACTCAACGCTATTTCAAAAACACTTCCATTTGTTTTGAAATGCTATAAAATTGAATAAGATGCCACAAAATGAATGAAAGTAGAGATTTGTACTTGGTAAAGAGCGTTGTGTGGAATCAATCATGTTATTTTGGGGAATTAAAAAGAACATTGATATAGGACAACATGAGGACAACATGAGGACAACATGAGGGTTAAGTGATGTCAAATGAAAATTGCCTTCTGGAAACTGAATTTCATGAATATCGACTCTAAAGAAATACGTTTGGCCTCATCGGATTTGATCTAGATCAATACACGCCTTATGTGATGGAAACCTTATTTTCTGAATAAATTATGAATTGCGATTAAGTTTTAGGTCATTTTATGGTTGCAACCGGCCACAAAATAAAGAAGTTTTCCTAGTACATCCTCTCTGTCTGTACACATAGTGGGGGGGGGGGACAACAATGACAGATATGGAAGTGGACGGACGAGGAGACAAGACACTTTCTGAATTTAATTTATCAGGAACTCGTGAAGAAAATGGCTGTTTCAATTCAAGAATGTACACGGATTACAATTTTTGTATTCAACCAACACACACACACACAGACACACATATAGACAGTGTACAAACTGTCTACTGTTAATGCGTGTATCCACTATTTATCCAAATCCGCATGTAGACTTAAAAAATCCACCCTCCACCCACCTGAAGTAACCCCCCCCCTCATGAGAGAGCAACATCATTGCTTTCAAATGAGCAAAGTGGCAGTTGGTCAAGGCCCCCCCCCCCCCCAAGCCTTCACCTTGCCCCCCCCCCTCTCTGCTCAATAGCTACAGACTCAGAAATGACAAAGCTCTTTGTAGGACTGACTCTAGTGGCTGGAATTCTGCACCAAGGCTGAGTTTTGGGAATGAGCCTTCAGATACATTATTAGGGACCTCTACGGTCTACATAAAAGAAACTTCAGATACAGTATAAGGGACCACTAAGGTCTATATAAAAGCATCCAAAGAGCACCACGTCACGGGACCTTTAAAGACCGACATGGGCATTTCACCGCCCCTCTACACTCCCCCAATTTGCTTTTTAATTGATGTGTTGCATTAAGATTGAGTAATGATTTATTTAGTAATCAGAGATGTCACTGCAGCTATCGTCAGACATTTAAGCAGCAAAACGAACTGTAGTCCTAAACTTGACAGAGGAATCAACCACTAGACCCTTGAAATCCATTGATTCAAGCTGCTGTTTCTCGAGTGTATCTCTGGGGATACACTCACAAATGAAGCTGTCTGTCTGACAGCAGCTCTGCTATGTTCACATTAATAATATTTTCCTCAACAATTATGTGTTATGTCACCCAGCTGCTATTAATCAGAATGTTAATTTATATGCCGATCCAACGCCCGCAGATATAACTATGTAATCTCTCTCTCGTTCTGTCACGCCTCTTTGTTTACATGCAATGGGTGAAAAGACTTCCGCAGAGGATACGTTGGTGTATCCTCGATTATAGCTCCTCTGGGGAGCCTTATCGCTCCTTAATGTGCATTTGAGTAATTGGGATGCCCTTCAAGATGACGCGCTTAAAAGGATTCCTGGGTCACAAGCCGGAGGATCGGGGAGTAGGGAGGTTGAGGAGGAACAAATTTTGGAATTGGGAAAGGACTCTTCCAATGCCTCCTTGTCAGAATTATTAACCTTTTGATTCCATCCCTTCATCTCACAAGCCAGTTCTTAATCTCTCTAAACCTGCTTTCTGAACCCCGGTCATGCAACTGTTAGAGACATGCTGAGGTTTTTCAAGTTTGGTAGAATCTATCTCTGTTGATCCTGTTTTTTTTTTGCTTCTTTTATGGCTGTACTACAGCTGTGTTTGTGCGTTAGCGAGATGAGAGAACAAGAACTGGCTTGCGAGATGAAGGGAGGAAATCAAAAGGTTCATAATTCCGACAAGAGAGGCCATTAAAAACAAAAGAGCAGGAGGGTGAAGCCAGAGGCTAGAGCCATGCAGTGTACAGGGCAGACAGCCTTAAATGGAAAGGCCTGACTTTACTGTAAGTGTCATAGGCAGCACTGCATGATGGCTGTCTAGTTGCAAGGAAAACAATCACAGTACTCAGTCAAGCCATTAATAACTGTTTGTGTCAGTATGCGTGTGTCTATGTGCATCACATGGCCATTTGTAAAAGTGTGTGTGTGCTCCAGGGTGTTAATTTCCAGCAATGGGATGAGTCCTTGGCATCCCAGCGTGATTCATATTAAAAGTCAATTGGCCTTAAAATTTGGCCAGACCCCCAAAGTCTGCAGCGAGATGTAGCTGTCAGCTAATGGCAGAGCAGCCCACGGTCTTTGGCTGAAATTGAATCTGACCACAGAAGCCAATGGGCCGGAGACAGTGTCACAACGACCGGCCATTACGCTGATGACACCCTCTTTTGCTAACAGGCCCACGCTTCCACTCCGCATCTTCCTGCGCAAGCCATAAGTGCTGTAACTGGTAACCAGTTGGTCATTTTGTCTGCAGCTTTCATGGGTGACACATTGAGATTTATGAAGAAAGAATCTCCTAAAAGAGCTCTTAAATCCATATGCACTGCATTATACTACTACTAGTAGTAGTATGTGCACAGGGCATGTGCGTGTGTTGTCCGTAACCTCTTGGCCTTTAACATTAGCAAGAGCTATCAGCATCACCCTGCTCTTAATTTCTCGCCTGTGTGCCTGTGTGGTGAGGTATGTCAGCGCTGGCTGGGAGATAGAAGTGATGAGGGCAGAGAGGCTATCACCCTCCTGCTGCTCCTGTGATTTCACTAGACCTCAACTCTAATTACCGTGCACACTATTTGCAGCAACGCTAAACTTTACCACTTACGTCTAAAGCATCTGTTACCGGCTTCAAAACTTCTCCTAAACTCCTCCTTAGACTTGTCATGCTTTTCCTGTGATATAGGTAAAATAGCGGCATAATACAGCCATGAAAGATATTTTCTTTTCAACAATTCCCTTCATCTGCATCCGTATACATCCTCTGTCTCTGTTGGCGTTCTCCCCCTCCCTCTCCTTGCTTTCTCTAGATCCGTCTTGGTGGCAGATGAACGAGGCCTGGGGCAGCTTCTCTCACTATGTGAGGCAGAGCGCCTTTGTTATCGTTTCATTTTTCTCCCCCCATCCTACAATTGACAGCAATGAAGCGCCACGGCAGTGAAACCCTTTGGACTGTGAAATCTAGCTTTGTTCCCACTTTTACCCTCCATTTTCTCCATACACAGCTGCACAGCTAAAGGGTTAAATGCTGCTTGACACCTCTTATTGGGATTAATCCTTTTTAATTTGACAATAAAAACTACCATGTGTTTTACCAAACATGTCTTAACAGACAAAAGGCTTTATGTTTCACTTCTAAAGAAAAATAAGTCATTTTTTGCTAATGTTGCTATCGAAGCATCGATCATCTTAGCATGTTACATGCTAGCATGTAGCTAATGCCAACACAATCCATCACCCTGGCACTATGTTAGCACATGGGTGATGTATTTATCATTAATCTCATCACTGCTGTCTTTCCACATCATTTCAAGGCTTCTCCATGACTCCTAGCACTAATTTGGTGGTAATGAACCCATCGACGCACAGGGCTTGATGAATACTTTGATAAATCCCCTTCTGGTGGGTTTTGGACAGGCCACATCTGATCCTGTTAGATGATCTCTAGCACTCAGTCTGTTAAATATAATAAGCTGTGGAAAAAGTGGCTGATGATTGAGATGGGCTGATAAAATGACATTTGTCAGCACTTCTTGTGTCTTGAGCCTTTTGAGTATCTAAAAAGTGCATTCAATTCCACTTTTTTGTATAGTGTATGTAGGCTACAGTGTGGTCTGACAACTTGACACTTAACTCTATATATTATGTAAATTTCTGCATTTGTTGTAGTTAGGTATTTCAACCCCCCCCCCCCCCAATCTTATCACTTATGAGGTGCAAGCATTATTACTTGCCATTTCTGTGTTGCAGCATATGGTTCTGAACCATGCATCAGGTGCAGCAATAGTCACATAAGGAAACAAAGGTGTGTCTTTGTGAGTGTCTTGCACCGTCAGCCAACCTTCCACCAACTATTTCTTCATCAACCCCCACCCTGCTCTCCACCACCCTTGACCGCTGATCCCGTATGGACAGCAGTCCCCAAGACTTCCATACGTTGCTTCAAACAGATACAATCAAATGTAATTTGAAGGATACATTGAAATAATTTTCCATTAAGCTTGTTTTGCCATAAGCTCCATGAACACAGACGTGTCCCTCTCTGAAACAGTTAATACCATGCAATACCATGACATAAACAAAAATCTTCAGCTCAGTTATCCGGCTTCACTGAGCCAGAGATTGATGGTTTTGGATAACTAGTGTCACAATCTGGCTCATTTGACTCTGGGTTTCCAGTCCAGGAATGTGCACGTTCATGCGACCAGGCAAAATCATATCCAACATAATCATTATCAGGGCAGAAATCAAATGGGGATATCCATGGGGCAATGAGGTTATGTGGCAGCAAAAAGAGATACTCAAGTTAAAACATAATTAATCCAACAACACAACCAGGGTAGAGTAAAAGGTCCAAATATGAAGCATGAGGCTAAGGCTCTAAATGAGCGCCAGAATTATTACCTATGCATGTTTCTAAGGTTGGAATTTTCAAGACAGTAGTTTTTTGTATCAAAAACAAAATTGTACTTCAAAATCTATACATATATATTCAATAATGACATTCTTACTAGTCATAGATGTCTACAACAGTGCTTTTAGAGTTCCTTTCAAGGGTCACTTTTGATTTCCACAGTCCATCATAATAGAGTTCTGAAGTAACGTTCGTATGAAGTAAATGGAGTGTATTTATATAATGCTTTTCTGGTCTACTACTCAAAGAGCTTTAATATAGTACAGGAAGCATTCACTATTCACACACACATTCACACACTGTGGCCGAGGCTGCCGTAGAAGGTGCCACCTGCTCATCAGATACACACTCACACACACATTTACACTCCCAATGCGCAGCATGGGGTCAACTCTGGGTTCAGTGGGCAAATCCCAAAGTCCGGACTCACAGGGATCAAACTACCAGCCTTCTGATTGGCAACAGGCGACCGCTCTAGCACTGATCCACAGCCGCCCCGCGAGGTCTGATATGTCACAAGCAGAATCAATGTCGGTCATTTACTGGCAAACCAGTTAACTGAACTGGAACAAATACTAAAAGTATCAATAATCAGAATACTGAGTAATTAGATTACTCATTACTGAAAAAAATGTAACGCCGCTCTTTATAACGCGGTTATTCCCATCACTGTCAAAGACCAGCTCGTGGATAACAAGGGAACGTACCTCAACCATCCGAGCCTCCCTCGCAGTTTGACATCACTCCCCCCAAATGGTCTCAGGTCAATCGGGTTGTAAAGAGAGTGAGAACTGCATCAGCACCTGGACCAAAGTTGGAGTGTGGACTGGTAGCTGGAGAGATGCCAGTTCACCTCCTGGGCACTGCCAAGGTGCTCTTGGACAAGGCTCCGAACCCCCCGCATGGCCAACTACCTTCTGGCAAATAACTACATCGACACCAGCTGTCAGAAGACAGGAGTCCCAGGGTGTCCAGACTGCTTCGAGGACACGGCCATGATGTAGGAGTAAATCCAGGCAGCCAAGCATAGCCAATCAGATCTTGTAGTTTGGTCATATTTTGCAAACGCTCTACCTGGGAAATTCAAGGTCTGGTGTCACCAGTTTACCTTTTACCAACGGCTGGCCCCTAAAGTTCTGTGACATCATCACAACAACAGGTCTGAAGATGGACACAAAAGCCAACAACTACATCCGCAAATGGCTGGGCCTTCACAGTTGTCTTTCCACTGAAATCCATTTTTAACATCTTTTCACCTTTTTGTCACTTTATTTGACATTTGTTCCGATTTTAGTCACTTTTATTGAAATTTTTCTCTTTTTTTTACACTTGTTTTTAAAGTTCTTTTACCAATTGTTTTTTCTCCAAATGCTATCAAATTGACTAAAAACACCCAAATTCAATGAAAGTAGTGAACTGATTGTTTATTTAACTTGGGAGGAGCGTCGTTGGGAACCATCCAAGTTACTTTTTTGGACAAGTTTTTTTGAAAGAAACCCAAATTTCTGACGTAGAAAGTTTTTGGAAAGGGGTGAAATTTGACCCGAAGACACCAGGAGGGTCAACCAACACTGTCTCCCCATGACAGTGTCCACTACGGGAGCGCGGGAGGAGGAGATGGTCCGACTGCATGGAATACAGGATAACATCAAATACATAACACAGCAAAGCATCACAGCGGCTGCTGTAAAATAAGAACTGTTTGTTAATTTTGTATTTTTAAACAGTTTATTTCTCAGAACTTTAATATTTAGATGTTCTCAGATAGGTAAACAGATATTTAGGGGGTTAGAAAGCCAGAAGCTGATCCCCCGATGGAGTCTAGACACTGACGGTGGTGTGAGGAACCTGAATACCGAACCGAGGAGTCTTGCAGGAGGAGGAACCAGGAGCCGAGCAAGAGGACGACCGGAGGAGCGAGGTCTGAGCTCTTTGCCTGAAATGACAGCTGAGCAGCAAAAAGAGACAGGTTTAAAACAGGGATGTCATTCTGTGATTGGCTCGTGAAATTTAAGGCCACTTCTGATTGGTTAACATAAAAGTAAACGCTGTATTAGAAGAGAGAGAATTTATGCTGAGCTCCTTTATAAAAAATAAAATGAACTGGATTTCCTATTCCTTGTACTATCTAAATGTATGACTTTCCATAGTATTCCTTGTTGATTTAATGGAACATACACTAATGTTACACTAAACTGTATACAAATACAATACTGATTAACTGGATGTTACCAGAGCACTGACTCTGGCTGAGAATATGACCCAGAAGCAGCAGACTGTAAATTACACACATCCATGTATTCCCCAAACATGTCACATATGGTACATGCCCCGGCTCACTGCAGTTATAACAGGCTCAGCTTATTGGGAAACTGCTGCATTATGGGCCGTGGCTAACAAATCGCTTATGCTCTTGTAATTGGATTACAGCTGCAGCAAGATCCCATTGCTGAGACCAGGCATGTTTTTTGTGTGTGTGTGTGTGTGTGTGTGTGTGTGTGTGTGTGTGTGTGTGTGTGTGTGTGTGTGTGTGCGAACGAGAACAAAAAACTGCCTCGTTGGTGTTATTGACCCTATTTTTTACTGTCAGAAAATCTGTCATCATTACAAACTACCACTATTCTATTCCTAATTCTTGTTACCCGACCCTTTGGAAGGAGTATATTTGGTTTAATTAATTACTTGACATATATGTAGCCTTGGTACTGTGTGGGCTTGTTTTTCTTGCAGGACCTTTGCTGGCTGGAGCTTTTAGAAACAACCTGTTGAACATGTGGAAATGCTGGGGTTGCCCAGAGAAAGACGACACAGAGAGACCTGCTCGCTGTCGACGGCCGAGGATTTTTCCCGACCGTGAGACCATGTGACTTGGGTGAGTTGAGCTTGACACTGCACAAGGATTGGGAAGTACCTACACTCACTCTGGCCAGTTAGTATTACCCTCACACGACACATAGGGACAAGGAGACAGGGGGGTTCAAGAGTGTCTGGCTGCAGACCTCCACTGTGGAGTCTGTTCCGGTGCAGGCTCCACTGTACAATACGAAAATAACTCTTCCAGGGTAAGTCCTTTGGTCATTGATTTATATTTAAATAGCCTACCTAATTACCATTGGATGTGCTTAAGACCAAACTCTGTAAATGTAGTATTTATTTTGCCGATCCTGTCCACATTAGTGTCAGTAACAGACAGATGTCTTATTCAGACGCAAGATATTTTTGTCAAAATACATTAAACTCAGCAACATTGTCAGAAAAATGTAAAACTTTCCTTGTTGAAGCCATTTGTATTTTCTTTTTCTTCTTCCTATTTCATGAGCTTTTTTAAGATATTTATCATGTAAAAACTATTCCGTTGTGTACTATTACAGTAGATGGTCCCACTCCTACAGTATATAGTTGGGTTATGTATTTATAATTTGGGTTTCGCTTGTGTTTTTAAATTTCGATTTGTACTTCAAACCATAAACACATATTTGCATCTTGATGGGTTTTGTCCAACTTCTTCCACACGTCTTCCATTGTAATTGTAATTTATTTATTTATTTGAACAGGGACAGTGCACAAAAAACATTAATACATGTTTTGTGAAAGGTCGTAGCAAATTGGTAATTTCTGCCTATAGTCCCGGGCAGGTAGATGGCATGTTAAAACACAGACGAAGTATTTAAAGACATTATTGTCGTCCCCCCCCCCCCCGGAAACACACAGTAATGTAGCACACAAACTTCTCTCATCTTCATCCACGGCTGCACACACCAAGCCCTACACACGGTTATATATCAAACAGCTTACGAGTTTCTAAGATGACGGGGTGTTTATGAGCAACTTTCAAGTCGGAAACTCCTATTTACCATTGTTCAGAAACCACCTGAAGGCAGCATAAAATACAATTTCAGAAACCAGCCATCAATGGCAAGATTAGCCCGTATGTGTAACATCAGTAATTTGTGTCATTTATATATTAATAGGGTAGCTTTCTTAACAACATATGCAAGAATCATGCATTGAACATTTTGGAATAGAGCAAATCAGTCACATTAATACATACATTAATAACATCAGTAATTTGTGTCATTTATATATTAAAAGGGTAGCTTTCTTAACAACATATGCAAGAATCATGCATTGAACATTTTGGAATAGAGCAAATCAGTCACATTAATACATGCAAAATTAGGATTTGGAAGGATTTGAGGTGATGCTATTGGATAATGACTTTATGGTTCCTTGGCATCTATACACTAATATATCTATATGCTAAAATATCCATATACTAAGTCTAGTACGTATGTGTTATTTAATCGGCTATAGATAGATGGTAAAGAAACAAAAACAGTGTAAATGTGTGCAGGTACAGTATATATGCATAGTGTCTATGATGTTTAATAAGTGAAGCATAACATTTATTTAATAAAGGATAAAAGTAGAGAAAGGGGGTCAGGCCTGAGAAGTTTTGAACTTTTTGAACATGGGAATTAATTTCAATCAGTTTTGGAAGATTGTGCTGAGAAGTACATGACCTTGTTATCTACCATTTTAATTATGTACGCATGAATGTATGTACTGTATATACAGTCTCTTTTTTATTTTAATGTTTTACATGTTCAAATAAACTACTACAGTCCACATCATGACCTAAGGGGATGGGGAGGTTAAAAAAAAAAAATTATTTCCTCCCCTGACCTGCTTAATCAATGGTGTTCAATAGTGGAGTCTGCAACTCCACAGTAGATCTGCTGTGAGGTAATATTTGAGGCTTGGACCCACATGCAGAGGTAAGAATTTATTAAACAAAAACAGAAAGTGTCTAGAGATTGGCAGGCAAAAAACAAATTACAACAAAAGTAATCCAAAAGGCAAGCAGGCGGGAAGTAAGAGCAAGACACGGAGCCCAAGACGAAGACATCCACCGCCAAGACAAGACACGACAAACAACGATCTGATGAGAGACTGAACACACAGGGTAACAAGGTTGAAACAAGGGACAGGTGACACAAGGGCTCAGGAACAGGTGGAACACATCAGGGTGGGGCAGCCAATCAGACAGGAGGAACAACACAAGGCAGGAAGTTGAACAAGACATGACATCAGATTTGGTTTATTTAGGCATACAAAATCAAGAAGCAAGACCCCCCCCTGTCTCTGTCTCTCTGACTGCAGCATTATTTTTAGTACACTCTTTTATTCATTAGGGCGTTTTAATGACATCATCATTGAGTGACAGTTGGAACCGCCCATTGACAGGCAGTCAACCTGCACTAATGCACACCAAGAGAACGCCCACCAACGCATATCATTAAGTGAAGAGAGACCCTCCAGATCTGAGCTCACTGCAGTCCCATTCCAGGGCAACTGTTTAAGTAGTCACACACACACACTCACACACTATTGAGGGATGCTGTCAGTACAATCCAGCTTCCCTGAAATCTGTATTTATTTTCACTATTGTAGTATTTTATTTCCCATTAGTCCAGAGGAGAGCAGCTACTTGGTGATGTGAGTTTCCTGTCAAACCGTTGCGACTTGCTGAGGCTGTCGGCGTTAAAGAGCCTCTGTTTTTGTCCGATGCTGCTAAACACCGTGCCTTTAATTGCATATTGATTGTCCTGTACAGTTCTCGTGGAAAAATGGCATGCTGCTCAAGCAGTAATGATATTTGTGTCTATTGATGACTGCCTTTTCAGAGAAACTAAAGCATCCTTTTGAGATCTCTTGATTGTCATTAGATGGGGATTCCAGTTTATTTCAACCTGGTGTTTTTTCTTTCTTCACCTGTATTGTAGAGATTTTGCAACCGTCTATACTTGCACACTTCAACCACTTAGTTGTAAGTGTATTGTGTATATGACGCACTGAAAGTACCTGGATGACCCCCTTAAAACGGTCAAAACGTTCAGTGTGGAACGATAGACCCTTTGCACACTAAACCCGCGCCATCTTGAGTACAAGGCAGAAAGGGGAGGGACCAGGGACGTCGACCGGCAGCTGATTGGACAAACGCATCCCGTGGGTCTGGCTTCCGCCGGATTTCACAACCGAGTTTAACGACAGACAGATGGCGGCTCGTTGGGAATACGGTCTTGAATTTTACAAAAATAGTTCATGAAACGTGTTTCTGAAAACATTTAAAGCGAAAAGTAGGCTATGCAGTTGCTGAATCTGTCTGTTTTTATGATCGACAAAGGTCAGATTATTAGATTTTTGTCAGATTTTGAGAGGCGGTAAGTGTTTTAACATAAGTGTTCATTTTGAAATAGCCTAATAACATGCTTTAATAAAAACATGTTTCCCTTTTAAAACACATGTGGCCACAGTAAATCCTCAGGATTAACTGTATCTGTAAGCCAATCCACAGTGGGGATTTATACGTGCTAATAATATGTTGGATTCATTTTAAGACTTTAAGTTTAATTTCATATGAATGCCTTACCAGGATATGAGCTTTAGCTAGATGCTCTGTAACACATGGAATCTGTTGCATTGCTTCTCTTTATGTAACTATATCTATCATTATGGTCCCTGTTAACTAAGCTCATAAATGCCAGTTATTCATGTAGTTGTGATGACTCTATATATCACCTTTGGTCAGACAGAGAAACAATAAGATAAAATAAAACAACTGCAACCCAAATGAAGTCTTTCATGATTTGGGTTCCACTATAAAAATGAGAAGAAGGCCAACACCTTCTGTTCATTGTTTGCACACCAACTGAAAATCATTTTTCATTCTATTTACAATCATAACTACAGAAATAACTGATTTCCGGGACTTTAAATTCAACAAATTGGTCCTTTCTTTCTTTAAATGAATGAAAACAGGACATTTTGAAGTCCTCCACTGGTAGTTTTATGAGTTTCATGGGGCCTAGATTCTTATACAGGACATAAAAAACATCTCCTCGCCTTTCAGATTCGGCCGTACAAGTCAAGAAGGAAAGAAACTGAACATTGCAATTGGAGAAAGAATTTTTTTTTCTCATCAAAGTGCCAATTTGTTCCAGTCTGCAGCTGGACATGGGGGGGGGGAAGGGAAGGTTGGGTGGCACTGCTCACTAGTAACGAACACATCAGTCATCAGTGATGAATAAATCACTTTAGTCACGGCCACAGTCAGTGAAGGCGGCAGTCTGGTGGGAAGAGATGCAGTCTGGAGCAAGATGTTCTAACAGCTTGGCTTTTAATCAACCTGGGATTACAGCATGATTCTAATTATTCTACAGAACATACCAGGACAATTTGCTCTATCTGCCCATTATTTCAGACCAACTCATTTAGCCAACTCTACACTTGGAGTATAGCACAAAGCTTCATATGTATCTGACAAACTTATACTAGAAGTTGGACATCATCTATACTGCTTCATTGTCTGATTTCAAGTAGATATCATATCTTACATGCAGGTTATAATTCATTATAAGTGGTCCTTGTTTGCTTTAAGTAAAGTGAAAAACATGTTTAAGTCCAAGCAAGTAGAACGCACAAAAAACTGTAAAAAGTTGTTGAGCAGGTCACAATGTTGTATTTATACATACACTGTAATTTCCTCCTTGTGGGACTAATACAGGATACATAACAGAAATTGAGTACTGCAATGTGAAAATGAAACTTTTTTGATAAAGAAAAACTGTATGATGAACATTTCACTAATGTAATGTAAAGACTCAATTGACTCAACAATGTTTATTCACCATTTCTACATAAACTGTAGCTGTAATACTATCTGAATATTATTATAAAATGGATACTCAATACTTAATAGTGTTTCCATCCCTAATATGTCCACTCAACAATACCACTTGTGTACTACCACGCAAATGGACTGTATTTATACACCGCTTTTCTTAATGACTACTCAGTACAGGAACCATCAGATCATCAGATAAACATTCACACACACTGTTACACTCTGAAGGCTTAGGGTTCAATGTCTTGCTTAATGACATGGGACTGCAGGGCCAGGGATCGAACCAGCAACCTTCCGATTGGCAGACGACCGCTCATAGTCCATGCCCATAGTGCATCAATTGCAATCAAATCAAAGTCCCTAATTACCAATTAATAATTAGCAATGTCCTGCAGCTTCCACTGCCAGATATGTGGTCAGGTAGTAACAAGGCATTTAATGTTCTGATGTCTCATTAACTGATTATAGCAATTATAAAATGTGTTAATAGTTTATATGTAATGTTTGTATATAGCATCTACTACAAACTCCACGGGAGTCATCCAGGCATGACTGAAGTAACAACCGGATGGGACAACATGACAATACCAGTAATATACTTCTCTTTTAATAGCAACAAATTACACAAAAAGGCTCTGCCGGAGATTTGCTTGCTAAATTATGTTCAATTTATTGTAATAGTGTATGTAGTATATTATGGGTTCAATACAGCAATATATGCAGTTGCTAGTTACATCATGGTGTGGAAAACTTAGTTTTCTGTCCAAGGAAGACATAACTGTGGTTGTAATTGTGAGATTACTTCTTTGCGCTTCATTGCAACGTGTCCAAAATTACATTCTAATAAATTCTAATAAGAGTCTGGTAATAACGCAGGCTTTTAGCTTTATTTTGCGATACAGTTCTGTTATAACTATTCCCAAATTAACCTCTAGTTAGGCGCCCATTGTAAAAATTAGACCGAAACTAGAAATTAAAGTTCTTTCAGCAAACCGGCTCAGTTATCCCCTTTTATTTTGAAATTGTGAGCTTACTTCCTTTCTTGGCACTCCATTGCAATGGGTCTCAATTCACATTATAATAATGAAAAAAGTCATTTGGAAATGAAGCAATGTTCTGGCAGCTTCCGTTGTATAGTGACATGGCATTGGTCCATAATGTCTTAACTGGTATCGGAGTAGAGTATTCTGGGGTTTAGATTTATATGTAGTACTTTTTGTTGAGTTAAGATAAGTAAAAGTACAGTTTATTTGGGATAAGTTTTTAGGTAGGTGTTGCATTAGTTGTGTTTCTGTAGTTGTCAGTCTCCCCCTGTGGGTTTAAAATTGGTCTGATCAGCCAACATGTGAGTCCCCTTTGTTTCTTTGTTAGGTCCGCTGTATTTTGGAGAGTCTTATGTTCAGAGCTTTAGTTACCAGCTGTTTATTTAACCTCTTTTACGGGCTCAAAACCCTTCTTTAATTGTTGTAACTATCTTTGGCAAACAAAAAGCTCTTACTTTTGAACTTCCCTTGTGACTCCTCTTCCTTGACTGCTTGGTCCCTCACAGTGACTATATTCAGATTTTTGTGTCCCTTATTAAGCGTTAAAGATTTTGAATTTTGGTTGTTCGGTCTTGGAGATTTCAACATGATGCTTGAATTACAAGAAGTGTGAAATATCTTCCTGTTCATGAGTATTACCAGTTACAGGGAAACATGGGAGAGCTAAGCCGATATCTTTTTTGGGGGATAATTTAAGAGGGTCTTTGGCAGCGGGGGCCCGTGGAGCTCCAGGGGAGCGGCTCACAGCCCCCGGGTCGGCCCTATACACATCCCAGAGGTGAAATTAAAAACCTACGTGGAAAAGGGAAGGTTTCTCCATTTGGGAGCGGGTATCAGATGAAGACATCGCATCCATCAGCACCGATGTTGGGTTCACTGATGGAGAATAAAACGGGCTCGGGTGCAGGCGGGAGGCCCGCTCTGCAAAGATCCAAGACAGGGCGTGTAATCAAATGTCACAGCGGGACCGAAGCACGAGTAAATTACCAAATAAAACTGTCCGAGGCCTCCGTCAGAGCTCCAAAAGGCTGTGACTGCAGATGGCCTCCAGAAACTCCTCTGATCAATCATCCATCTTCTTTATGGCCTGCTATTTAATATTTAGCTGGGGGGGGGGGGG
>NC_048423.1:24151387-24188878 GCF_013103735.1 Etheostoma cragini | reverse complement strand
ATAGACTAGTTCTATCCATCCATCTACATATTCACCCATCTATCTATCTATCTATGCATCTATCATCCATCCATCCACACATTCACCTATCCAGCCATCCATCTGTATCGGTCTACCTACCTATCGCTCTATCTCTGTATCTATCTATCTACCCATCAATCTGTGTTTCTATCATCCATAAATCTATCCATCTATCTACCAATCTATCTACCCATCTATCTGTGCATCTATCATCCATCCATCCATCTGTATTGGTCTATCTAGCTATGTATATACCCACAAATCTACCTGTTGCTCTCTCTCTGTATCTATCTATCCATCTATCTACCCATCTATCTGTGCATCTATCATCCATCCATCCACATAATCACCTATCCAGCCATCTATCTGTATCGGTCTATCTAGCTATCTATATACCCATAAAACTATCTATCTATCATCCATCCATCTACCTATCTATCCATAAATCTACCGATCTATCTACCCATCCATCTATCTATCATCCATCCATCTTTTGGATTACTGCTACAAATGCATGAACCTCTATGAGGATTGTTATTGCTATTATAATTTTCTTTTAAATTCCTGAGGATCCCTTTTCCATGTCCCAAAATGCAAAAATAATACCAGTAATAATCCATTAGGGCTAAGATCTGAATAACCCATTCATATTGACTACATTTATCGACCGTTTATTATTGAAAACAACCTTGAAAACCAAATTAAATGTCATACTTGTGTTTACATTGTAACACATTAGATGTAAGAGAAAGAAGAAACGGGCTTCAGAAGGTTTTAAGGAGAAAGATTTGATTGTCTCTATATTTGGATGTTACATGAAGTTATAAATGAAGAATATCAAAACCGTTAAATATGTTGCAGTCGTTTTCATAAGTTGTTCTCCGGCCCTCCGCGCGGTGCCTCTTGGGAGCTGCGCTCTTTGCTACTGAGTTCCAGCTCGGTGTTTTATGGAGGGGGGGGGGGGGGGGGGGGGGGGGGGGGCTCAGAGGCCCTCCTCTGTCACTCTGCCTCTCTCTCCAGTGACATCGTGCTGATAGATGTCTCTCTATCAGCGCGCGCTCTCTGATTCTCCACTCGCCCTCATTTTTTTTTAATTTTTATTCCAGCGTGATGGGAGTTCATCATTTGCGTTTCGGAGCGTAATTGGCCAGAAGATGGACGCAGACAGGGTTTATCCAAATTGGCACGAGCGCGCCCGGTGATCAGACACGCGGTGCCAATTATGCCGCGTATGCAAATGAGGAAAATATCACGCGGAGACAACGTTTGCTTGCTTTGTGACAAGTTATCTAATTTTAGAAGGAACGTGTTAAGTGGGCCTACTCTACTTTCTAATTGGACTCCTCCCCTCCGTAGTGCCCTCTAATTACAGAGAGAGAGAGAGAGAGAGAGAGAGAGAGAGAGAGAGAGAGAGAGAGAGAGAGAGAGAGATTGCATTCAGCAGTAAGTTGTGGTGGACATCGCCGCTGTGTGTGTGTACACCATTATCCACCGGATGAGTTCGTTTCGTGCCTCGTCGTGCGTCACCCTGGAAAAGTGGCTGGGCCACGTGCAGGGACCGGGAGTCCAGAGTGTCCCTGCAGCCTGCAGCTCGGACATGCGGCTGCAGAAACACCTGTGACCCGGGCGGACTAGCTTTCTGGTTCACTTCGCCACAGCCTGTCTGCTGGTTTGGCTTTGATCGTCTCGAAATTAACCACAGTGAGGTGTGCCGAGCCGAGCCAAGCCGAGATGGACTGTAAGGACGACCCCAAAGGCCCGGCGGTGCTCGGGGAGAGGAGGCGCGGTCCCCTGGATCAGCTCCCTCCGCCGGCGAACTCCAACAAGCCGCTGACGCCGTTCAGCATCGAGGACATCCTCAGTAAGCCGTCTGGGAGGAAGTGCCGCTCCCTGGGCGTGGTGGCGCACACCGTGTCCCCCGCAGAGAAGCTGCCCCCGGCGGGTCACAGCCTGCCCGGCCGCCCGCTGCTCAGCCACACGTCCCCGCTCTGCGCGCTGGAGGAGCTGGCCAGCAAAACCTTCAAGGGCCTGGAGGTCAGCGTCCTGCAGGCTGCCGAGGGTAGGAGACCATTCTGGACACGTCCCCTATTGTTTTTGGTTTTACTAGTATTATTTCCTTTTCTGAAAACTGGTACACAAGTAAATAAATACTCAAGTTGGAGGTCGCGTGCTTTAAGGAGAGACCGTAGCGACATCTTGGAGACTAGTTATTATTTCTTAATTGTGATTCCAGAAAAATGTGGCACCTTGTTGTGTGTTAAGTAAAAGCCTGCCACTTGATCTAATTGCGTAACATTCGCTTTATCAGGCCATTTAGTAACAAAAAATACATGTAGGCCTATAACATTAGGGCTGTAAAGTAATACTACAACAAAAGTGTTTAATTTAAAAAATATATATACATAAATAAATATATATATTTGTAATGCATTCCCTTGAGAGAGGGGAAAAAACACTTGTGTTTTGCTGTTTTCTGAATTAAACTGATAATTATCTCAGAAATTCGGAAATATATTTTCATGAGCAGCCTATTGTTCCGTTTTTCTGCATCAACGAGGTACCAGATAGATAGATAAATAGATATAGAATTAATAAAATAGGAAATGTGCAATATTTGTATAGGCCACTGTGCAACGTCATTCGCATTGTATAATACATCATTGTAATAATTACTCAGTGAATATGATCACCTTGATTGGGCAATATTCATATTGCACCATTTAAAAACGGGTGCCCAAATTATTTATACATGTACACACACACACACACACACACACACACACACACACACACAGAGAGAAATGTGCACCTTTTTTAGCTACTTATTATATTCCATGTTGCTATATTTAGGATATTTTACATGTTGGCACTGGCAACGGAGTTGATTTTAATCTCGTTGTACATGTGTATGGTGACAATAAACATCACTCTATTCTGAATTATGACATATTTGTATCATAAAATAAAAGCCTCAGCAAGGAGCTACACAGAGACAGACAGACAGACAGACAGCTGATACGGGCCTCCCATAGTGCCACGTTCTGATGTGAGTGCTCTGTATTCTTTGATTTGAAACAGTAGCCATGTGCTGTTGGTATTCAGCCTTGTGATAATCGATTTATTAATTTAGAAAAAACAGAAGAATCCTTTCAGAAACACTCAGAAAGTCCTCCTTAATGCAGAAACGCAGAGTGGACTTTATTTTTCATAATAATAACGAAAATAATTTAACTCCATGGGAGTTTTGTTTTACACATATTAAATAATATCTGGTGGAGCAGCGTTAAATAGGCTACTTTAAACCATTCACTGTTTAAAATTGCGTTTTGATTAGTTTTTATGAATATTTATTACCGTGCAGGGAAATGGATCATAGGCTGAAAAAACTTCCTCAGCGGAATTTGAGTAGCTCCAAAGTTTTTGGTGACTCGTAGTATTTATGGAATATTTTTTTCTCATAGGCCAAAATAGGCTACCTGACCTAATTTGTCACTGTTCTCTTAGGCCGGGACGGCCTGGCGCTCTTCGGCCAGAGGAACACCCCCAATAAGAAGCGAAGGAAGTCCCGCACGGCCTTCACCAACCACCAGATCTACGAGCTGGAGAAGCGCTTCCTGTACCAGAAATACCTGAGCCCGGCGGACCGGGACCACATCGCCCAACATCTTGGTCTGACCAACGCGCAGGTCATCACCTGGTTCCAGAACCGGCGGGCCAAGCTAAAGCGGGACCTGGAGGAGATGAAAGCGGACGTGGAGTCCGCCAAGGTCGCAGGCACCGTGGCCCTGGAGAAGCTCTCCAAACTGGCCGAGCTGGAGAAGTGCGCGGCCGGCGGTATGGGCTTGGGGGCTGTGTCCGCGCCAGGCCGCACCGAGCCCGAGCCGGTCTCCTCTAGATCCCCCCGGGACCTCGGCCCCAGCACGGCGCACATGGCCCCTTCGCCCGCGTCGTCGTCGCACACAGAACGGCGCGGCAGCAAGTGTTGCTCAGAGGATGAAGACGAGGACATTGACGTGGATGACTAGGGGTGGGGGTTGGGGGGGGGGGGGAATATTGAGATAATTTCAGGCATCTAACGAAGATTTGGATCCGTTTACGCACGGACATGCGGCAAACTATCCAGAAACAAGCATCGCTGCGCTTAGAGCTGAGAGGGAAAGGCCTCTGCGTTCCGCTGAAGAGCAAGCGCGCGCTCAGAAAGCGCGTGACACGTTGCATTGCAGACATTCAAAGGCAAGGCAGCAGACACGCAGGTGCTCCCTCTGGCACCAATCACGGACACGTTGCACCGCGCGTTTTCTTTGATTTGATTCTGAACAGTCTTCTACAAATCATTTTTTTTTTAATAACTCGGGTGGACTGGTTTCAGCGTTTTTGATATCCTATTAATGGTTCTGTATATGATAATCACCCACAGAACATGTGTAGCAAATAGCTTGTGATAAATGGCGATTTAATATATTTATAATGCTCTGTAAAACCTAGAAGTGCCTTCAGAATCGGAAAATGTACAAATTGTAGGCGAATGGAAACTATACTGGCAGTGTCAAATAAAAAAAAAAACATTTTCAAACATCCAGCATGTCGCAGACTTCTACGCATTATTTCTATGGAATATATTAATATAAAAAGGAATCATTTTTAGTCTGCTCATTTCTTTTTAAAGCTCAGTTCTCCGCATTACAGCGTGCGTGTTTTTGGATGATTGTGGCGCAACAACAGCGATTTGGCTCTTGACCTCTTGCGTGTATTTTTTCCCGTGAGAAACACAATCTGGCGCGTGTGTGTGTGTGTGTGTGTGTGTGTGTGTGTGTGTGTGTGTGTGTGTGTTCCCCAGGGGCCACTCTGCAGCAGCAGCAGCGCACAATATGGAGACAAGCGGTTCTCCGTGGCGCACCGCCCGGCGGGTCTGAGCGCACAAAGGCGGCCAGAGGGGGCGTGTTTCCCGGCCATATGGTTTAAAGATGCTCCGCTCAATTACGAGTCACTTTGATGGATCGACTTAACCCGTCCATTCAGCGACGCAGCCCCCTTTCTGTCGCACACACACACACAGCAGACACACTCGGCCCGCTGCGTTAAAACACGGCTATGAATGTGAATGCAGCTCAGTGCCCCCCCCCCCCCCCCCCCCTTGAAAAATAATAGACTTAATAAATAAGATAATAGACTTGAAGATGTCCGAGCTCTCAGTCACACACTTCATCTGCCATGTGTGTAAGGAATGTATAGGCTCTATGAAAAATTTTATAAAAACTACAGCATAAACTACAGATACACCTTGGGGGGGGGGGGGGGGAGATCAGTGACTCTATGAAGCGATGCTATTTTTTTTATGAAGAATTTCCTTATTATTTTAGTAAATTCCTTAAAAAATACTGTACATATTCGCAAAAATGGTTCCTAGTTTAGAGAAAAGTCAGAACTCAAGGTCCAGTTTTTATTATTGTTCAGTCTCAAGGAGCGTTTCCATGTGAACAAAAGAACATATTTTCCATCAACGACATCTAATATAAATATAGATTCATAAAATAAATATGAATAATAACCCATTACAAAACCATTAAAGCATATTCATATAGGCCTGAGTGGTCGGTTTTTGTTTTAAAATGAATTCTTAGTTAATAATAGTACAAGGGAAAGGAAATAAATGCGTTAACCCGCAAAATATCATCATTTATTAATAAATAAAATAAATTAAATGAAATATGTTTCCAATAGAAATGGTTTCTCCTGGTATTAATTACACATTCTGTTTTTATTAGTAAGCATGGAGCTCACTGCTGGACAACGTGTTTCTTTAGAGAGAGAGAGAGAGAGAGAGAGGAAGCGAGAGAGCAAGAAAGAGAGGGAGAAAGAAAGAGAGAAAGAGGGGAAGAAAGAGAGAAGAAGAGAGAGAGGGTGGAGGGAGAAAGAAAGAGAGCGAGAGAGAAGAAGAGAGAGAGACAGAGAGAGAGTGAGTAAGAGAGAGGAAGATCGAGAGAGGGGAAGAGAGAGCAAGGAAGAGAGGTTGTGAGAGAGAGAGAGAGAGAGAGAGAGAGAGAGAGAGAGAGAGAGAGAGAGAGAGAGAGAGAGAGAAATCATTTATTCAATCAGCCGGAAAATTGAAGTTTGATTCATGGCTCCGTGTGTAAACAACAGGACCTGACCCCCCCCCCCATCCCCCCCTCCTGGTGGACCCCTAAACAACTGGCTGCGGCCATCTGGGCCCTGTCAACACAATGACAAATATAGTTATCTTCAAGTGAAATATGTAATGTCATTATGACAATAACAGCAAAGTAAACGACAGGAGATTTCAGATCTTTTAAAGTCTTTTGTGACTTTAAGCCTGTCCCGTTACGTCATCAGAGCTGCCGTCTGTATTCCTGAAGATTATTTTTAATCTGCCTTCCAATGCATAAAAAAAAAAAAACACCAAAATGATGTGGGAACTGGATGTTGCACAGCAACTGTCTTAAGTTATAAATCTTGAACATTCATTACAATCAGTCGCACATGCCAACACAAAGCAACACTCACCCAAATGTAAGCCCAATTCATCATTCATTTCCATATGCTGCAAGTTATGACTTATGAAGTCCATCACTCTGTTTTTCTCAAAACGTGCCAAAGAAATTCAACCCTAGGCCTACTCTTCATTTTTTGCTCAAATTAGACTAAAATCTCTCCACTGCATCTTCAGGATGTCTTCCATGAAGCAGCAAGTCATAATTTTGAAATTAATATAAATGAACCCTTCTGTTGTCTTCCTGTTGCATCTTTTGGTTTTTCGGGGTCAAAAATTGGAGTCGTTCTTTCTCCACATTTGTCAGTTTTCCTTTGCCTTGCCTTGTTTTTTTTCCCCATATTTTTGTCACTTTCTTTATTGATATTTGCACAGATGTTTTTTGCAGCATTTCTGAAGCTTTTTTCCAAAAATGTGGACACTTTTTTATCAATGTTCAAATACATAAAACACCCAAATTCAATGAAGTAGTGAACTGAGCCATCCACGTTGGTTTTTTTGAGTATTTTGTTGAAAGAAAACCCAAATGTGTGACCCAGGACCAGGGTTGTACCCGCAGTCATTGCATTATTTTAACAGATAATTCTCACTTAATAAACCTCAAATATAATCATATTGGACAACATTCTGATCTCATGCTGGAAATAATGTTTTATCAAAAAAACCTAAGACCAGGTTTAGCCCAGGTTGATATTTTGAATTCTATCCTTTATATTACTTAGAAAAAATGTGATTATGCAATTACATAATTCAATGCATAATCAGCCAAAGTCCACATATTTATGCGCAGGCCGCATAAATTGTAGATAGAAAAGTTTTTGCATTTACTTCACATGAGAGCAGCCATTTTTGCCTGTTGCCATGGGAACGGGAAGAAGTGATGTAAGTAAGACAAGCAGTTTTTTTTTTTTATTAAACCGCAGTTATTGCATATTCTCGCAATTTTTGCAAGTTCCCGCAATTTGAATTGCATAATTCAATTTGAATTGCATAAACATCCCGTACAATCCATTGCATATTTTTTTTTTAGAAAATATGCTGCATAATCAAAGATTTTTGCCTGCAAGAATCACAAAAAGACAATTTTCTGGAATTCCTATATTCTATATTAATATTACAGTCAGTGGGGATATAGCGTCTGAAAACAACCTTTTTTTTCTCACTTATGGAGCAATCCATCTTTGTAAATATGAATGAAAGACATCTCTATGTTGTTTAGCTCTTTCTCTGGTTAGCTCACCGTGGTCGTGATGTCTGAGGTCGGGAGTTCGAGCCCAGGTCAAGGCAGCTACGGAAGCCCAATGCTGCCACGTCTGAGGGAATAAAACAAAGAAAGAATGATTATCACTCAATCATAAAAGTTTGTTGTGGCAACAAGACATGTGCACATAATTATTATTTCAAATATAACACATACAAACTTGTAAAAAGAAATGTTCTTTTGGTTATGACGTGAAAATGTGTCTTGTTAGATTATAAGTATGCGTCCATTAGAAGGATTTGGAAGAATGAGTTTCATCCCAGGCATAAAGTTACAATTAAAATATCATGTATTTATTAATTTATCAAGAGTTTCATGTTCTTTATGTTCTATAAATTATCCCATTTCAATGTGAAACACTGTAAATCATAACATTGTAACACAAAACCTTTCCTTTCATAACTTGATGAGTAGTATACTGTAATAACAAGAAAATCTTGTCATAATTTGATAAGTGTGTTGTAAAGATGTGAAAATATCTTGTTAAAACCTCTCTGTTTTATAATTCTTCTTTATAAGGCCTGGAAGCATCCTGATCTCTCTCTCTCTCACACACACACACACACACACACACACACACTGGATTAAACAGCTTTAGACAATTATTATCCACATTTCTATGAACGTCATCACTGTTTTGTAATAATGATTTATAATGCAACATTAAGGCATTACTAAAACTACATTCACTTATAATAAGCCCCACAAGAAATAACATAGTAATTTCTATGCAAACAAAAATATCTGTTAAATCGAATGCACATAAAAGAGACCAATAGTATTTTTGAGGATGTGTTTGTGACTAATTTCTGGTACAGCAGCAGTTATAATATAAGCAACTGAAAAATAATAATATAACATAGCAGCAGCTTTATTTTATTTGTAGCAGTAGTATTAGAAAAATTCAACTGCTGTCCTGTCCTGTTTTATGCTGTTCTGTCCCATCTTGTCCTGTCCTGTGTTGTGCTGTCCTGTCCCATCTTGTCCTGTCCTGTGCTGTCCTGTCCTATCTTGTCCTGTCCTGTGCTGTCCTATCTTGTCCTGTCCTGTTGTCCTGTCCAGTCCTGTCGTGCTGTCCTGTCCTGTGCAGTGCATTGTGGGCTGCACGGTGAGCGTGGGAGTGTGCTGCAGCTCTGCCTGAGGAGCAGTGCGTCTCCGTGTCTCCGTGTCTCCGTGTCTCTGTGTGAGGACGCAGCTCTCTGCCGCAGGGCACAGCTTGATTGATCACTAAACAGGGCCGATTTGAAAGTTTTAGTTATACCATTCCTGTAGAGCCCCTTAACACTTCAAACTTCAATTTTACGGGCTATTGAACTAAGCATGTCCCTGACAAAATTGATATATGTATTAATTTACTTTAACCAGTGATTAATTACTATCCACCCAGAGAATTATCCCAGAAGTTCTCCCTCCCCCTTCTGAATTTGCATATTAATCAAATTCTAGTTGATAATTCAGATGAATAAACGGATTTAGCAGTGCTGGAAGGCATAACTCTCTCTTTCTCCCCCCCCCTCTCTCTCTCTCTTTCTCTGTTTCAACACATGCACTTTGTCTCTCGCCCTCCGCCCCTGGGGCCTGAGCTCTCTCTCTCTCCCTCCCTGGCTGCTAAGCTGCTTGTCGAGTGTATTAAAATCACAGGTGCGGAACGAGCTCGGCTGGCTATTTGGTGAAAACAGAAATTGCATGTCCACTTTTATGATGTGTTCATGCTGAGCAGGCTCTTCTTAATGTGGCCTGTCAGAGCAGCCGGGGATTTACCGAGACCAGTCAGGGACCAGAGTGTGTGCTGATTAGGCCTGTGTGTGTGCGCGCGCTACGGGCTTTAGGGGGTCAGATGTACACCGTAACAAATGTAACGTCAAATTTACAGTGACTTACTGGCAACAATTGTCCAGCAAGCTACTGTGAATTCTTTTTATAGTAAAAGTACTGTACTTCCATTTACAGTATTTTATGTGTTCACTGTAAAATACAACACAAGATTAAAAAAGTAAAACACAGTAGTTTACTGTACTATGGTGGCAATGTTGTGATTTTTTTTTAATGCTTTGACTACTGTCTTTTCAACTGTAATATTTTACTACTGTGATGTGGTGTTGTCAAGGTTGTAGTGTTACTTTACAGCATTCGACTGTAAAATCATATACAGTAGTGTTACTGTGAAATCTAAAGGAAATATTTCACAGATATTATTTACAGTGTGTGTAAAACGGGTACTGAGGCTGTAAATGAATGCTTTGGAAAACTGTAGAATAATATGGGTACAAGAAGTCAGAATAATATAACCATAAATGCATGTACATTTAGTGTTAATGTCTAAAATCAAAGTGCATAAATGTAATGCCTGCAACACTGCTTTATGCTCCCATTATTTAATGCAAAATGCAACGTTTCGACCCTTCTGGGTCTTCTTTGAGGATATTAAAATTTTTCACTTTAGTATTTTTCCTCTGTCAGGTGGGATGAGCAAACAATTGATTTTCTAAATGAACTTAAATCAACCATATAACCAAATGTGATTTAAAGCATGTAAACCCACTGAAGCCCAGTCTTTATGAGACCAATATTCAATATAAAGTACATGCTGTTTTAATACAAATGGTATATATTGGGCCATTTGACCTTTTTTGTATACATCAAGTCGGTCAATCAGTTAAATACTCATGTCCATATGACCTTATCGGACATTTTTGGTCTGTTCGAAATTTTCTTTAAATGGGATATATATTTAATCTTTTAAAGTGGTATTTGAGACTCAACATAACTCTGGTGGTGACATATTTCACATCAACAGTACATGCAAATAACTTCAGAGGCTTGTTGCAAGCAGTGTTCGAATTACAGGGAGGGGGGGTCCAACCCCGTAAGATGTGTCTTGGACCCTCCCACAAGAGATGGAAATAAAAGTTTGGGGGGGGGGGGTACTAAAAAAATAAAATGTTAGCCTATCCAAAATGGTATGCATTGAAATGTAGTATTACCATCAAATACCCACAATTCAGGAACCAATCTAATGAAATATTTTCAAACTATCGCTCCCCATTGGGCTGTACCATTTCTCTGGACTGTGTTCTTTGATTTCACTTCACTAGCTCAGCCGTATCTGACAGGACATAAAACATGAAAGGGGAGAGAGAGGGGGGGACATGCAGCAAAGGGCCGCAGGTCGGAGTCAAACCAGGGCCCGTCGAAGTAAACCTACGGGTACCCGGTCTACCAGCTGAGCAAGCCGGGGGACCCAGCATCACTACTTAACGGCTCCTTGAAGTGGCGCTCAAGACAGGAATGAGGGAAAGTCTAAGAGGTCTGAGGAAAATAACAGATCCCCCAGCCATGTTTAAGTCCAAATTCTGGACCCAAACAAAACCACAGTGCAAAAACAGCCTGGTATTAAACCTTATCACATGGATTTGGTTTTCCGACACATTCTCACCCAAAATGGGTCAAAAAGAGGTACTGGGTAAGGTGCCTTTAGCATTTGGTACTAAAAAAAGTCTCCTTTAGCCTCTTATACCGGGAGCTACAAGATAATGGATCCTTTGGGGAAATTTAGTGAATGGACACTGGTTGGGGGAGTGGATGGGTCAAACTCAGGACTTTCACCCACGTCTTGTCCCACGTGTTCTTAACCGTCCCGTTATTCCCTTGTGTGCCAGAACCGTAAGTCCACCCGGGACCTTTCCTAAACCCAACAGCGTCAGAACGCCAATAGTCCGACCCAGCGCGTCGCAGAGCTTTAGCTCCGGCTTCAAGCCCGAGGTGCCTTCACACCAGTAGAGTAATTGACGCACTTTTTACCTTTTTTGATCAATGAAAGTCAAAGTCATATTTACAACTAACACCATTGGTTCTATTTTGGTTCCAGGATGTAGAAGTTAACAGTCCAGACAAATTACTGCCGTGTGTGTCGCCGTGTGGTCAAACACTGTTTGTTCTTCCGGGTTGCATCTTTAGAACCAAAGACTGGTTCCTATGTCTACTAAGTGCTAGTTGGCTCTTACACGCGTGCTATTGAAAGGAGACGTTTAACATCAGTAACGAAGGCACCTGACCGAGCGTCGAGACGGGAGTGAGAATGTGTTGCTGGCCTCTAGTCCAGCATGGGAACCATTTCAGACCTTGATTCTCCCCTGTACCTCCGTTCTGGGTGTCAGGTCCACACCGAGCGGTAAGAATGTAAGGACAAGGAATTGCTGATGTGCACCTGCAGGTATGATTCTAATTTGTTGGTTTGAACTAAAGGCTGAACTGAAATAAAAAAAAAAAAAAAGGATGTAGTCCCCCGTTATGCTTAGGATTCCCAGACAACTCAGCTGCTGTCTGGTACTTCCCGCCTGCGGGGATGGTGTCTTTGTATTTTATTTTTTTCATTTAAAAGATTAATTTACAGCCAACACAGCTCAAAACATAAAATTTAAAAGAAAGATATTGCAACTTGTAGAATATGAGACCAAGTAACAGATATTAAATGCATATACTGTATATGTACAAATATAACAGATCCATGAAGTGAACAAAGTGTAAATACACATGTAAATAAAAACGTGACAGATTTACAAAACCTCATTAATGAAATTTACAGATGTTCCTAATTAAATAGCTTGGAGTACATATCAGGTATAGTTATAGCTTTCTTATTGGTTACTAAGACTCAAAATATCAATGTCAATGTCAATTTCAATTTGGAATACTTGAAAGCATGGTCATGAATTTAAAAATGATTTTTTTCATTATTTACTGTCCTCTCAAGCTCAGAGACGCAGTGCCTATGGAACCTGCTCTTATTCCTCTACTGACCCCGTGTGTTGGCTCAATCATATTACAGCTGAGCTGGAAATTATTTCTTATAATAATTGATGGTCTTTATTGATCCCCTATGGGAAAATTACACAGGCCTGACATGGTACATTCCTAGAGAGGATGAAGCCGTCCTAGCCAGGATCTACATGGGTTCAAAACTAGAATATTAAACGGTCACATGGTTACTAATGCTTTTATGTAAGGTTTTGATGAGAATCAGAGCTGTTATCTTAAATACATTCATATATCAAGCTATAATTTCATAATGAAGTCACAGGGTGGCAACAAAGAGCTACTTAGTTATTTTCCTTGACTCAAAGTGAACACTCACTCACCTGAGGCTCGTTATTTTGCTGAATTGTAATTTCCCCTTATGGAACTAAAATGATTTATTATTAGATTAACCTAGAAAGAAGGTAATGTCAGCAGCTCAGTCGCTCCGAAAATGCTTAACCCTTGTGTTACTTACGTCAAATTTGACCCATTTAGAAAAAAGTAACTAAAAATAAAAGATCAGAAAAGTGTCTTTCAACCAAATTTTAAGGAAAAGTATGCATCTCGCGGTTGTTTTGTTCAATATTATAGCATTAAAGAAATTAACTTATGAAAGACCATTAAAAGAAGAGATTCAAATGTCCAAAAATAAGCTTCAAAAACATGAAAAAGAAAGCGTCATAAGGCTCAGAAAAAGACATTGACCAAAACAGGTGAAAAGCAACAAAGGTTTGGACAAATACAACCAAACGTTGAATAAAAGGTTTAAATTTTGACCCGGAAAAACCCAAAAGCTGCACGATCGAAGACAAGAGTTAACGTTTGGGCCCACAATCTGGTCTTCCTCAGGTGTACTCGATAGCAGTGACCCATGACCCTTATCTGCCGTCATCACATGATCAGAGGTCATGTGATATGTGAAAAAAAGGGATTTAGCTCCCTGGCTAAAGTGTGAACTACTGGTGTTTCTTTTGATGAGCCAGTTCTTTCCCCACAAATGTGAGCCTTATGAGGTTTTCCATAGTTATGATATTTTTAATGTTGACATTTTCATCACTTATTTTGAAGGCCCATTTTTTGTGTTAAAAAACAACTGAAAATGGGTCAAATTGGGCCTGATGACAACATGAGGGTTAATACCATGAATTGTTATTTAAACATCAAAGTACGGTCTAGACCTACTCAATGCGATAACTGTTTTGATTTGGCGCTATAGAAATAAAACTGATGGAGTTTAAGTTTTTTTTTGTAGAAAGCCAGTGCTCTCCCAGCTGATGCTGCTTATTTAGTTTACCCTCTGTGCAACAATCTTCTGGAATTTTGGATTATAAGCGTTGCATGAATGAACCACAAGAGGGCATATCCTCACTGTGTATGGTGTTTGAAAGAATAACTCCAGGCTCATTTTTCTTCATCATTGGAACCTATGACATGCATGTAATATCTCCAGTTAACAGCTGTTTTGTCTGTTCTGCTGCAGGTCTGTTAACACCTCGCTGAGACACAGCAGCATTCACAGACCAAACCCATCACTACTTTTTCCTAACACATCTTTATAAACCATGGTATGTTTCCTGGTAGTATTGTGTCACTCTTTCCGCTGTGAAGATAATGGGACGCTCTTACGGGACAGTGAGGAAGAGAAACCAAACCCATTTCTTCACATTAGGTGATAGAACAGAGCTACTTTTGATCCAACTGAAATAACTGCTATTGCTGAACCTTGATCATAGTTGGTCTCCCTTAAGGCGAGATGCTGAAACTTGAAGCCAGTAGATTAATTCATAAGCCCAAAACTGTCTTCTTCTTTGAGATTACCTCTTTTTGAAGGCCAAATTTAGCTCCAGTCAGGGTTCCTATGATGAGTTCTCCATCACACGACGTTTCTGCGTTTTAAAGCAACGCGGTTAAGTGTAGAGCTCATAGTATGTTCAACAATAATAACAGCTCTCTCTTTTGTACAATATTTAAACCATATTTCAAAAGTGCACTTTTTTTTTTTTTTACATCATTTCAAATGATTTCGTTGATTTATGGAAGACCTGAAGGCCAAACGTTCAAATAAATAAACGGCAAATACTGTTGGATTTTAATCCGGTCAGCCTAATCTGTGTCAGCCATATAAACTCAAAACCACTCAAAATAGCTTATTCTTCAATAATAAGAAATCCTTTATTAATCCCACAAGGGGAAATTACAATTGTTATTACACACACATATGCTCAGTACCTATACATGCACTGATGGAGAGATGTCAAAGTAGGGGGGGGGGGGGGTGCCCATGGAAGGGACTTTGTTCCACATGGGGACTTAAACCTGCGACCCTCCGGTTCCCAAACCAACTGAACTACGGCCACCCAACAATAGCTAAATGAGTCCCAACTATCTTTGTCTCCGAGTTCTGTACAGGTAACGGCCGTGATGGAAGGACTCTGATCTGACACATCGGTCTTGGCTTGTCAAGGTATTTATGACCCTGCCGCTGGGCCACTGAGCTCTGGGGAATCGTGGATCAACTGTTAGGACAATGATATCCAAACTTAGGTTTCCTAAAGACTCTTGCCACTTCTGTCTGTGGGGCCAACTCTGTCGCTTCATGACATCAGGGGAGTAAACTGCTTAATTAATATTGTGCTGAGGTGTTCTAGCTCAATCTCCCAGGCACTCCAGGCATCCCGACGATCCAGAGCAAAGTCAGGATCATCCTAGTCTAGTCTCTCCTTCTGGACCACAGCTGCGGACTATGTACCTTTACCCGTGCCATAAATGGCACCATAAATCCCAAGGAACTATCTGACTGGCTAATACCTGGTGGGTCAGTGCTGAATGCTCAACGGGCCAGTGATGATAACCAGGAGTGTCTTTGGCACCTAATGCCTAGAGCTGGTTCTTTGGGTTGGTTCTGTGCTGGACTAACCAGTTTCATGGCGACTGACCTTGCCTCAGTAGTCGATTACTGGCCCACTATTCCAGCCAATCAGCAACAGTTGATGGTAGGGGTGGAAGCCTCATCCTCCACTGCAAATATAGGTGAAGGAGTATTTCAATAAATCATTGAAATGCAGAACTAATGCCATTTATATGTACCTGTGCTAATCTAGGTATATTATGCATGTTAGTGTATAACCTCCTTAATTCATTCAATATTTGTTTTCCGGTGAGAAATCTGAAAAGCTGTAAAGATAAGTGTCACTGAATCACATTGAAGCAGCACATCTAAAAAGTACAAATGTTGTGTTGAAGCAGAATAAGGACCCAAGAGCAGAGATGAGGGAGGCAGGCAGGAGAAGTTAAACAAGGATTTATTAATTCCATAGTCCAAGGAAAACACAGGGAGCAGCAAATGAAACAGCCAAATCCAAAAAGGGGACAGGGGAAAAGACAAGACAAAAACAGAACTGGGGTAAACTTACAATGGGGACCGCGGATCACAAAAAGGAAGACACGCACACTTCCAGGAACACACCAACTACACACATGAGGCAACAAAACGGTCTTACAAGAGACAAAAGGAACACAGAGGTTAAATACAAGAGGTAACAAGGTAACGAGGAACAGGTGACACGTCAGGTGAATCCCATCAGAGCGGGGCAGGACAATCAGACAGACAGGAAGGAAAGCTGGAGACTTCAAAATAAAACAGGAAACAGAACATACAGACACTCACAGGGGAACACAAGACGGAAACTACCACACAAGACCGGGAAGGAAACTAAGATACAAACACGAGGAGTTGAGTTACAAAAAATTAAATTGATGTGCAATTTATTCAAACTTGATTGATTGCATTTGGTCTGAAAAGACCTTCACTCTAAATGTACTTTTTACTTTCCACTTGCCTTTAGGAAAAACTCATTAAACTACAGCTTCAACTCAGAAACATGCCAGCAACATGAACTACTTGGCAGCAACCAAAGCATCAAATTATGTATTTGACAAACATTAAATGATTTTAAAAAAAAGTACTTTCTCTTATTCCCTCTTTTCTTTTTTAAGTACTGGGGAGACCATGCCTTGGTTTAGGGCCAAAACAGATTTCTGATCTGCTACTACACTACGAACCACCCAGACCTCTCAGGTCATCTGGGACAGGTCTACTTTCTGTCCCCAGAGTCAGAACTAAACAGGGTGAAGCAGCGTTCAGTTTCTATGCTCCTCATATCTGGAATAAACTCCCAGCTACCTGCAGAGCCGCTGCTATACTCTCAGTTCTTTTAAATCAAGGCTGAAGACCTTTCTTTTTGATGTTGCCTTTCTTTAAATGATGTTCTTTTAATGTTTAGTTTCTTATGCTGCACTGCAACTTTTGTTCTTGTGTTTTATGTGTCTTAATGTTTCTATTTTTTATTTCACGTGTTTTATCTGTTTTCATTTTTTAACTGATTTTGTGTAAAGCACTTTGGATTGCCCTGTTGCTGAAATGTTCTCTACAGATAAAGCTGCCTTGCCTGCCTTGCCTTGGTCTGTTCCTGTTCACTCCACCACCAGCGAGCTAGATGTATGTACTCCTCTTACACTGTAAGTGGTGTTTGTGTGGAGCACTTGTGTGTGGATGTAAACTAAGCTCGGCCTGCAGTCTGGTTCACTCTGCGTTAATTCAAACCATCCATACTGACTCAGAAAGAGAATTTACTCACACTGTGAACCCTGTAACCATGGGAGATACAGCAGAGGTATGGCGAAGGGGGGAGGGGGGAGGGGGTGGACAAGGAGTGTGTGTGTTGGGGAAGGGTGGATGCTGAAAACAAAAGAACAGAAGGAGGGCGATTTTTGCGTGTGTGCGTGTGTGTGTGTGTGTGTGTGTGTGTGTGTGTGTGTGTGTGTGTGCGCATGCATATGCGGTGGTACCTGTGCTCTGTCTCAATCTGTCAGCCGCTCTGACACTGAGATCTATCCTGCAGCAGTGGGCAGGAGAGAGGAAAAACTGAACGAGAGGACAGTAATTAAACCTTGTGTGTGTGTGTGTGTGTGTGTGTGTGTGTGTGTGTGTGTGTGTGTGTGTGTCCAAATTCGCTTTTGCCTGCCTCTTATGTATACATGCATTTTTGCATGTTTGTCTCAACTTACATGCACACAGTGTATGTCAGCATGTGTATCAAATGTAAAGTAAGTGTACCAGCATGCATCTGGGCAGGTGTGTGTGTGTGTGTGTGTGTGTGTGTGTGTGTGTGTGTGTGTGTGTTTGACACTTTTATTGCCAGGGGAAAGAAGCAATATCTCGTCTACAATGCCAGACATGGGTGACAAAATAGGGTCTTAATTTGCTTTAGGGAGCTGTGACTCTCTCTATCAACTCCGCATCAGCGCTAAAGTCAATCACCCAGGATGCTGAGCGACAGGACCGGGCCACACTCCACATTTTCATTAGACTAATGTTTATTTACAGCTGCAAACCCCAAACAGCCTTTTTGTTATTGTGCACTGATCCCATTTCTGGGACTATGATGAAGTCAGGAGTAGGTTAAGTTGAGGAGTGGAGCAGTGGTTGCTGTAAGCCATGTCAAGAGGCTGAGTGGTGGAATGTGTTTAGGTTTCATTAGGGCTTAAGATGAGTCGCTTCAGGCTCCAGATGGAGGATCAGGACTGCAGTGCAGACCAAAAACAAGTGATGTGAAACCGGTAAACTGGACGTCAAAGTTTTTTAATGTCTGGATCCGTATTTACCAGTAAACAGCCATGGATTCTAGTTTGATCAGGTTCTTAAAAGCTATGTTTTCCTCCAACTGCTGTCTGTTCTGCTCCTCACCACGGGGCTTCTCTTGTGCTTGGAGCAAATCCCTCCGCCCAAGTAGCAGAAGTAGCAGTGCTTTGGCTTCTGAGAATATAGTTCCCAGTTTCTATAGGGTTAAAAGATGGCATGTGTCTGACGTGACCTTGTTATTTGTACACGCTGTGACTAGACATCCATCCATCCATCCATCCATCTTTGTCCGCTTATCCAGTATCGGGTCATGGGGGGAGCAGCTCCAGAAGGGGACCCCAAACTTCCCTTTACCAAGCCACATTACCCAGCTCTGACTGGGGGATCCCGAGGCGTTTCCAGACCAGGTTGGAGATATAATCTCTCCACCTAGTTCTGGGTCTTCCCCGAGGCCTCCTCCCAGATGGACGTCCCTTCACCTAGTCCCGGGTCTTCCCCGAGGCCTCCTCCCAGCTGGAGGTGCCTGGAACACCTCCCTAGGGAGGCGCCCAGGAGACAACCTTACCAGATGCCCGAACCACCTCAACTGGCTCCTTTCAACGCAAAGGAGCAGCGGCTCTACTCCAAGCTCCTCTCAGATGACTGAGCTTCTCACCCTATCTCTAAGGAAGACGCCAGCCCCCCTCCTGAGGAAACCCATTTCGGCTTCTTGTACCCTGGATCTCGTTCTTTCGGTCATGACCCAGCCTTCATGACCATAGGTGAGGGTAGGAACCAGAACTGACCGGTAGATCAAGAGCTTTGCTTTCTGGCTCAGGCCAGGGGCACTCTTATAGGTTCCAAGGGTTTTTACTGAGCCCTCTCTTACTTCAATGCATGATGGTCTTGGAATAACTTGCAAAACTTGCTACATCTAAATAATCTAGTCCCATTAAGGCCATGTTAAAATGCCATGTAACACAAAAATGTCACTGCCACACGTGACCTGTTCCTTTTCTGTATGTGTGATGCTAGTTTGCTTGTTTTGATTATTCTGTATTTCTATTGAAATTGTAACTGGTGTGCCCGGTCTTGGCCAAGTCTCCCTCGGACAAGAGATTTCAATCTCAAGGGACTTCCTGGTTTAATAAAGGTTAAGTAAAAATAAATAAAGTAATACCGCACCCGCTACGCCGATTCTCCAACCAATCTCCCGCTCCATTGTCCCCTAATTGGGAACATGTTGCCGTTGTTTTGTCACTTATTGGGAGCAGTAGGCTAGTTGGAGCCGGTTACCGCGAGCATCTGTGCTAAGCTACGCTAGTGGTGGGTGCGCCAGACAGAGTTAGGACACGCACAGAGATGAGAAGTGAATGTATGAACTTATCTAACTCTGGAGGGATATGGTGGATAAGCTAAAGTCCAAATAACTCGGCATGTTCCTTTAAATAGCTTTTACTATATTGTGTAAAGATTTAACTTGTTGTTTTCTTTTGCGTGGTGCAAATGTTCCACCAAAACAAGTCCCTCCCTGAGACTATTTTGCAGAGCCACCAACGCTGTGTTCAGAGCTTAGTGCCACCCAAGACAATTGTAATCTACAAAACAACCCGGCGAGGTTTTTGGAGAAAGGTCTGGCAATGAGTAGTCTACATCCTTGACGTTTCCCCCGGGTTTCACTTATTTAGGCTGGATACGCATTGCCTTAGGCTTCCGTTGTGTTGGCGTTCCAACCTCTGGTGGATTTCTGAGGACTATGGTTACCTGGTCCTCAGATCGCTGCAGGGTAAATCTAGACAGCTAGCTAGACTATCTGTCCAATCTGAGGACTGTGGTTACCTGGTCCTCAGATCTCTGCAGGGTAAATCTAGACAGCTAGCTAGACTATCTGTCCGAACGGACTTTTCTCTCGCACCACTACAACTACTTTTGAACGTACAGTTTCCACCAAAACAAGTTCCTACCTGAAGCTATTTTGCCGCTGCACCACTTTTCACGGTGCTTACCAATTGTGATTTTTCTCGCATCCCATCCCAGACCCTCCTCCGCTGCACCGCAATGGAGGAAGGTCTGGCAAAGCGAGTCTAGGCAATGGGAGACTTGTCTATGGCCTATATGGTATTTTTTCTTAATGAACCTGTTTGCTTTGGGTGTGTGTGTGTCATTTTTTAGACTGGTAGATTGGAGCTTGATAACAGCTGGTGGCTGCAATACACCAATCCTGTAGCAAACGTGTGTGTGTGTGTGTGTGTGTGTGTGTGTGTGTGTGTGTGCTGGCTATAGGTGGGTGGCTGTGCGTAGCCGCGGCCAGCTTTGAGAGGGTAATCCATCTCCATCTTTTAAATGATTATCTCCATTAATCTGCTGTAAAGTAATAAAGTAAACACCATTCCCTCCACCTCCTACCCTCTTCCTCTTCCCCCTCCACCTCCTCCTCCGCCTCTGCTCTGGATGGAGGTTCATTAAGTCTTTAGTACATTAATACGTCTTCATGTCCCCATACCGTTCCTATCAGCTGGTGCTTGGGTCCCCTCGAGGCCCCAGTAGTGAGTCTCTCTCTTTCTCTCTGTCTCTGTGCATGAAAAGGGGAGATGAGAATGAAGTGGCTGCGGTGTGTGTGTGTGTGTGTGTGTGTCTTTGTGAGAGTGTCACTGAGTGGAGGTGATGAGCTCAGTGGATTTAATTTTGCGATGCGGGACTCAGATGGCCCCGGCGGTCGCCACGGTAATTTGCCTGATCAGGTTTGAGAATTGTTGCTGTTGGTGATCAATCATCCGGGTTGTCACAGCGACTGGGGGCCCGGTCGGCATGAAGCCACTTGTAATTGGCGCTAGATTGATGTGGCCATGTTTCCCTCGCATGTCGAACAAAAGTTTGGTCAATTAAAGGTTGTTAAATTTACAACCCCTCCAACACACACACACACAGACACACACACACACACAACTGATACCTGTGTGTGTGTGACAGAGAGAGAAAGAGAGAGAGAGTGATGGGACAGTAAAGCAGGAATAGGTCTGGTATGTTTTAAACTCTGACACTGTTTATGTTGTTGAGTGTTGCCGTGCTGCCTCTACTTATTACTGACTAAAACATACCATAATTCTATCACACACTCATACACAAACAGGTAGGACATCACTCATTAATCATGGTAGCTTGCGTAATTACTTTACATTTGGTCATTAGCTGACTTTCTGAACTCATGTGACACCATAAAGTAATGCCACACACTCTGTGTGTATGTAATTATATCTACGCCACTGTGTGTCCCACTTCTATATTGTATGCTAATACAGTTCAGTACACATGCCCCGTTCTTAAAGTTTTCAGCCATGGGTGAGCACACCAAGACCCCCACCAGCCCCTGCTGCTCAACTAGCTACGCTCCATACCTGACCTTTCTGTCTATTGGAGGTGGTGGGCACACGAGCTGCAGCCTCATGTAACACCAGTATATACAAAGAAGTGGAAGGAAGTATTCCTATGTTCAGTAGGTACCTGAGGGTGGAGGGATATGGTTAAACTTCTCTCCAATTAAAGAGTCCATATTCTGCTCATTTTCAGGTTCATACTTGTATTACGAAGTTGTCCCAGAATAGGTTAACGGGGTTTTATTTGTTAATTCTGCTCTCAAAGTGCACCAGATTGACGCATTTCTGGGGGAGCATGACCCGGACCCCCCCTACAGGGACGAGGTCCACCCACCATATCCTTGTCACCTTTTTAACCCCTTACCAGTTTGCATTCCTGTATTAATAATACATCAAATAATACTAACTATAGTACTAGAAACTGTTTTCAAGTTGTGTATTGACATATTATTCAATTTTTGTGCTACATTGACAAGTGGCTCATGCTAAAGCTTGGTGGCTGAACTTCAAGGTTACATTATAATGCTACAACGTTATAAATGTTTTGTATTATTGTTTTGAACACGTTTTTGAACTCGACTAACCTATGATTAAGTAAGTAACCGCAGATGTGAGGGCAGCAGGGCTGCGTGATATATATTGACTGGATATTGTTATTGCGATATCACGTTGCGCAGTATTATATCAAAAGTGTTGCAATAAGTATGCAATTGTTTTTTATATGTACTTTTATAGTTTCTAATATATCCTGTTCTGTAGACACGTCCTTTACTTATTGTGCTTATACTTTACAACTCTTAACATGAATCACAATATTCCTAATCAATATCGCAAAATCACATTTTGTCAAAATCGTGCAGCATTAATGGGTTGTCAACTGATCTATTGCTAAGCTAGCCAGCTAGCCGGTCCATCTGCCTCACTCCCGACCAGTAAGAGACTTCAGGGATGAGACAACGTCCCCTTGGGGGGGGACAGCCACAGCTAGCTCCCAGCAAGCAACAGCAGCTAACCCAGCCAAAACAAACCACTAGCGCTGGGTGCTAACGCAGCTAACAGCAGTAACAGAACGTCTTACAATCCATCGGGAACAAACGGGAACCCCAGATGTCAAATTAAACAGAGGCCGTGAGATGTCTCCGCCCCGACCACAAAGTATGTCTCCTAGCGACGACGAGTAGGTTGCAAAAACCCTTTGCCCCCGGTGCGGGAAACATCCAAAGGGGGGACACTGACGTATGAACTGCATTGTGATTTTGTGATTTTAGCTGCTGGCTTACGTTGGGTAACAAACCTACTTATTAAAAGTGAAATTAATGGTTCCTGTTAAATGTGGAAGGTGGGAATGAAAACAAAATCACACGTCAGCTAAATTGAAACAGCTTGAGAAAGTTCCCAAACTTTTAAGTTATATATTCCCCATTTTTCCTCCAATCTCATGCCGTATAACATATTCTCATATTCCAATGACCAAAATAACAACTCATTTAGACTGATCTTAATATCCTGAGAACCCCCTGTAATCACTCTCAAGGAACTCTGGCGGTTTCTGGTCGTCACCATGTGAACGTCTGTCACAGAGACAAATAGGCGTACAGCAGCCATGGTTTCGGAGCGTACTTTCCAGATCAGGGTCGAGGGTTAGAAGCCATCATAACTTCTGGGTGAGTGTGTTTCTCCAGCTTCCTGGGGCTGGTCGGAAGCTCTTGACTGCATGCCTCTCAGGCCTGTCACAGTCAGAGATATTTATGAGCTGGAAAGCACAGAGTTCACACACTCCTTTGGCCCAACGGGTGCTGGTCTATAAATACACAATAGGGCAAAATGTGATGTGGCCCCTAACTCTGCTACTTTGGGCCCTAGCTGCAGCATTCACCTGGACCAAATGAGTTCATGGGAGACGGCAAAAACTTTAAACCAGTGATTAGTAGAGGACTGGTACACTCCATATCTGGTTTGGTAGTATTGTTTGTGTCAGTACCCATTTTCTGTGCACCCTATTGATCTCTGTCATTCATTGTCAGTCTTTAGTTTTTACTGAAGAGAATACGTGAAAACAACTTCAGGACACAGAAACTAGCTGAGACTGTGGAGAATCCAGTCAGTCTGAATACAAAAATAGCTGATTTTCTTCTTTTTGTCGTTTTGAGTTCTGTACAGCATATAGCGTTACGAACAAACTGAACTAACCCGGGCTCGTTAAAACCCCAAAGACCACCGCTACTAAGCTGGTAACCCAAAAAATCCCTCTTCCTCCTTTTCCCTAGGTGTTGCGTTCAATGTGAGTGTGGTACTAACCTGCTTGAAAGAGTGCAACACTTTCCTACTTCGGGGGGGGGTTGCGTAGTGACACTGACCCAACTCAGACCCTGATGCTTTGCATTGGGAAGACGACAAATACCTCTGGGCTCCGTTGGGTTGGCATCCTTGCTGGGCCAACCCCAGCATCCTTTGTTGTAGCCTATCAGATTTTAAAAGGTGTACCGGTATGTGCAAAAGTTTGTAGTGTGGGAAACAAGAAAGTATTTCGGTCCTTTGTCTTTGGAAGTGTTCTTTATCTAGCGACGTCTGTTCTACAGCCGTTCGCTCAACTCCCGCTGAAAGCAACCTTCTCCAAAATCGCAATTATTCCCCACACCTGTGACTAGAAGTCACATCAGCACACAACCACGTCCCCTCTCATGTCACATCAGTGTGGCCCTGAGAAATCCCAGACCAATTTTACAATACCCTAACTGCATTCTCATGCTGAAATACGTTTACTTTATCCAGTTGTGGTTAAGATACAAGATGTAATATTTCTGCAATGAAATGTCTCAAAACACCTATACCTATGTGACATATTTTTTCGAGTTGTGTACTTACAGTTACCCAAATGTTTTCAACAATGTTCAAACCCAGAATGATACGGGACATTTCATTTGGTCGCCTGTCAATGGCGTCAGATACCCTCTGACCCCTCTGGTTACTCTAACTTTCGTCAAAACACAGGACACATGATACGTTCAAGAGTGTTTTCTAAATCATACTCACTAACCGCAAGCCAGCTTTTTTTCTGCCACACAGCATCATCATTTTTTATTGATTTCATTTCACACAGCAGAGACCTAATTTATTAATATGACATTTCAACATGGATCGATCCAGTTTAATGTTACTACAAAGTGCTACGTTGACAAGTAGCCAAGGGACCGTTTGGTATTAATGGAATGGACCACTGGAGGAAAATAAGGGAGGGTCAAGTCTTTTTATTCTTTTTTGAGGGGAGGGTCACCCAACATTTTTTAGTCTAGTGGGGGTGGTTACCCAACTTTTGTATGCATGAAATCACCAACATTTCAAAGTGACACACACTTACATCTCCATCTCTGCTGATTGGGAATGATTGAGATTTCTCTTGCACGGCTACCAGAAGACTTACAACTTTCAGACAGTTTGCTCACGTCACATCTACGTCTTCCAGCTCAGTTGGAGGCTGCGCAGTAACGCTCAGCATCACCGGGAAAGAGCTTCTAACAGACTTCACTGGTCTCTCTTGAAAACAACGGCGTCACCTTGTCCATTTCTTAAACTGTCTATGGTTATTCTCTGCATGGGAGTAGATATGAGCAAAACACCCATGCAGTGAAAATCCCCCAAAACAGGCTTTCTCCAGGCAATAGACATAGCCTTCGATGACAAAGATGTGCAGTGTTGTCCTGGTTGGATCCCACAGAATGAATCCCTTTTCTGTATTACTGGTTAGTTGCAGTATTTACACTATACAATATGCTCTGTACTCAGTTGTGAATATACAGTAGATTATTATTTTTATTTTTTTGTGTGTGGCCATTTTAGGCCTTTATTTGATAGGAGAGATGAAGTCATGAACGGGAGAGAGAGGGGGAATGACATGCAGCAAAGGCTATGTATGGGCGCGCGCTCTACCAGGTGAGCTACTCTGGCGCCTGTAAATAAACCTTTTTCAATTTGCATGTACAGTAATGCAAACAAAGACATCAACAAGAAAGATTTGTGGCGTCTGTCAGAGTTATGTGCTGGAATCTCTTGAAGATTCTTCTCCTTTAATGATAACGATGTCTGACCTGGTGTCCACATAAGGAGCGGCTCAGTAACTCTATCCAGCTGCTGGATGATGTTGTGTCTAACGCCAGTCTGTTTACTGGTTTGTTGCTCCTCTCAGGTCCTCTCGGCCTCAGATGTGGGCTGACCCGAGATCTGCTTGTTTTGGGTCGGAACAGTCCATTAGGCCAATTAGAGCTGACCTTTGACATCTACAAAACAAGAGAGTGGGACAGAAGGTAGGATTATATTCATTCACATTTCAATTCAAAGGGGCTTTATTGCCACGGGAAACACATATTTACATTGCCAAAGCGAGTGTGAAATAAAAACACAAATATACATACCGTAAGAAAGTTCAAAGTTCCTTTCCGACAGTCAGGGTCCACGTTCGGTCTCCAGGGTCCCTGTCCGCCATCACCAGTGTCTAGGCTCCATGTCTGGCTTCTCTACCTCTTTAAACTATTTTTAACGATGGAGTCTAATCCCCAAAGACATTTCTTATCACAATGAGCACACGTACAATAAATCTTTGCAAGTCTCTATTGATTGAAATATAATCATATAGGGCTATATGTACAGACACTTCAAGACACAAAAGGCATAAAGATAACTTAAAATAAAAAAATGTAAAAAGTGGGGACATTGGTGTGTGTGTGTGTGTGCGCGTGTGTGTGTGTGATTATGCAGAATGAAGATGTACTTGACATAGTGACACGCACACTGCACTACGCTAGAATGACGCAGACACCAATGCACAGGTAATAACCTCAGGTCGCTTAGGTAGGCCACAGCAAAAGCTCTGCATAAAGGCCCCCCCACTTAAGAATAAATCCGCCTATAGCTTTGCTTTCTAAATCACTAGGACGCACACACACAGAAGAGAGAGAGAGAGATAGTTCGGGTTTAATAGTTGCCATTTTGCAAAAGAAATTGTTAAGTGTCACATGCTGTGTATTATGCATTGCAGCTCACTAATGCAACACCCAAGAATGAACTGTTTGACTGAAAACCATAGAAACCACAACCTTCCACACACAAGCCGATGGAAAAACAGCAGTGCTGCACTTGAGTTTGTCAATGTGATTGCAACTTAATGAAGTGACAGAGTTGGTCTTGGCTGGACTCAGACAGGTCTGTTCAAATGGTTTAGAGAGGAGGGGAGAGTAGAGGCCGGTATACAGTAGACACAGCCAAGCTGGCGTGCACAAATGGGACAGCATGAGAGCGCCGTTGCTGTTTATGCCTTTAACTGTCTGTTGTGTATGCATCCCGTGTGGTGGTCGCGACACTAGCTGCAGTCCTCTCCTGAACAGGTGGCACGAATGAGGTAAGGCTAACAACTTTGCTATTTCCACGGACTAGAAGAAGAAGAAAAAGGTAAACAACGGCAGAACCATAGACAGTTAAAGAAATGGACCAACAGATCCCATTTCCCCAACTGCCTTTACACCGGAGATGTGACGTGGGCAACCTGTCTGAAAGTTGTAAGTCTTCTGGTAGCTGTGCAAGAGAAATCTCAATCATACGTGGTTATGACACAATCTATTTTTACAAAAACGTCTGCTACGGAGCCATTACGTAAGGTAGGCCTACAAGGTAATGAAGCCTTTTATACATTGTCTTGTTCCCTTAGAAATAATCAACGGACAAATAGAGTCTGCAAACGCTTCAGATGTAGTTATTCGCTGTCAAAGTGGCGCCAAAATGAATGGGAGTCAATGGGATGCTAACGGCTGGCGATGGCTTGGTAGCATCAAAATGGCGCCATGGGAGCTACGCTTACAGAGGAGAGGCTTAGGGTGTCCTACTTCCTCGGATCAAGCCTTTCATTCACCTTAAAACAACTCATCTTAACCCTTGCCGTCTTCCTGTTTCCGGTTTGTCGCGCTTGGATGCGTCGACTGTAAAGCGGCTCTAATGTGGGCAGAAGGGAAGAAGGGAAGGGAAAAGCTAAAATACAATTCAGCATGAATGCCATACAGATGAGAGGAGGAGATGGAGAGACGGAGCAGAGGTTGCAGTAGAAGGACGAGGCCCTGCATCTCATCCCCCCCCTCTGTTTTTTTTGAGTGAGGCTAAGGAGACGCGATCTGGATCTGAGAACGTCATTAAGGCAGCAACACACACCCCTGGGGCTACACAGGCACCAGCAAGTCTGTTTTTGAAGTGTGTGTGTTTGTGTGTGTGTGTGTGTGTGTGTGTGTGTGTGTGTGTGTGTGTGTGTGTGTGTGTGTTTAGTTTTTTTGATAGTCTAAACAGTTTTTGTGTTCGGTTTTTAATGTCTGTTTTGTTAATCTGACCATGAGGCCTGACCTGTTCTAGTAATAACTAAATATGTATATAAAGTAGCAACAATATCTGAATCAATAGCAGGGTACGTATTACAAGATACATCATAACCAGGGCCACACTGAATCAGCGGATGCAGTTTTCTGCAGAATTTTCCACAGATTGACCAAAGCTTTAAGCAAACTGAAAAAAGGATGTTACTCGAATCTCCACTCCAAGGAAAAAAACAATCTTAGTTCTGTAGATTTTCATTTTGGAGCACATGTATGCATATTGTATGTATGTATGTATATTGTACCCTAGAATTTCATTTATATTTATATTCTGTGCTGTGTGACTGATTTTGCTGCTGTATCACTATAAGTTCCCTAACTAACTTTAATTATGATCAATTGCTAATACAATAATAATGGAAGACATGGTATCTGCTCTTTAGCATTTGTGTTACTAAATGTTTCTAAAGTGAGTTTAGTTTTTTGAATCCATTGTTTGCAGTGAACAACTACGGCGCTAGGCAACGATATTTTAACTCCATAAACAAAACTGGCTTTGCGCGGTGGGTGATTGACGGGATCAGAGAGTGCTGGTGATGAACTGGCTGTCTGGGTCTACTCTGTAGTTTTACTTACCGGTTTGGAATACCAAGCAGCCTGAGTACAGCAGTGTTAAGACACACACACACACACACACACCCCCACACACACAGAGTTGTTGGACCATTTCTGTAGGAGGTGGACAAAATATTACTGTAACAAGTTGTCATCATTGAACATGTAAAATGATAATCTAATAAGGATGCATTTTGGGGTTTGTGTGTGTGTGTGTGAGTGTGTGTGTGTGTGTGTCACTATGTCAAATACATCTTCATTCTGCATAATCTGATATCATAATCTGTATTTTTTTCTGTGTGTGTGAATGCAGGCCACACTTAATTTAAATTTACAGTAAATTAAAGTATTTTTATTCAAATGCTAATCTGTCCTGTGTATTATACACTCAGCAGAACATTTATTTTAGGAACCTCCCATCCGAAGAGCACTTGTCTTCACTCACCGATTTGAGTATGAACCTTGTGTCAGTTGTTTTTGTGTCCATGGAATTCACCAGACTTAAACTTTGGAGAAAGAGAGACAAAGGTAGTGTAGAAATTAAATGTCTCACTCTGCAGCTAAAACTATGGAGCTAAAACTAGTGAGATGTCTCACTCTGGAGCTAAAACTAGTGAGATGTCTCACTCTGGAGATAATACTAGTGAGATGTCTCACTCTGGAGGTAATACTAGTGAGATGTCTCACTCTGGAGCTAAAACTAGTGAGATGTCTCACTCTGGAGCTAAATCTAGTGAGATGTCTCACTCTGGAGGTAATACTAGTGAGATGTCTCACTCTGGAGCTAAATCTAGTGAGATGTCTCACTCTGGAGATAATACTAGTGAGATGTCTCACTCTGGAGCTAAAACAAGTGAGATGTCTCACTCTGGAGCTAAATCTAGTGAGATGTCTCACTCTGGAGATAATACTAGTAAGATGTCTCACTTTGGAGGTAAAACAGAGACCGAAACACACAGTATTTTTTGGTACAACCTCAAAATACAATTATGAACCTGAAAAGGAGCAGAATATGGGCGCTATAAGATTGAATATTAGACTTACGGAATCTGTATTTTCTCTGCACATGAGGCGTGACCAACGGGCATAGTCCAAAGGACTCTGTACGCAACTGAATAGTCCTTCAACCAATAAGACCAATGATCCGGTTGACGTATTTTACAGACGGCGTTGTTCGGTGGCCGCCATGTTAAATGTAAACCAAAAGCTGCTTGCCATCCTTTTTCTATCATCATTGTGTTAAAGCCACCAATAGAGGCTTAAATATCATATAAACAACATAAATGTGTCCACAAGACTCTAATCTCTCTGGCGATGAGAGTATTTTGCCGTTTGGACTCTTGGTGTTTGAATTACAGAAGGAACTTCAGAGGTAGAATAATCATTAAATGTACAGTTTTGACGCGTCAAACATGCTGACTCCCCTCTCTTCTCTACTCCCTAACTGTGCCAATCACCATAGGAACAAGTTCTGCCACACACACACACACACACACACACACTCCTTATAATCAATAATAGACTCTTTACTGGGGGCCGCGTTGTCCTCTCTTTGCAGGACATGTCAAACAGCGGAATAAAGTTAGCTCAGATCAGTTGTTACTGTTAGCTGTGTGTGCGTGTGTGTGTGTGTGTGTGTGTGTGTGTGTGTGTGTGTGTGTCGTTTTTCAATCAGCCAACATGCATGTATGTAGTTGCTCTCAGGAACTGTGCACCACGTTCCCCCTCTCTTTTTTTCTTCTTCTTCTTCTGCACTAGTTATATTTTTATATTTTTTATATTTTGTGTCAACACTGTAAAGGGGTTGCTTCAATCTCATTGCACAGGCGATGCACTTGACAATAAAGACATTCTATTCTATATGTTCTATTGTATTTTCTGTCTCTCGCGCACTTGAGCCAGTGTTTTTGGGACGTGCAACAAGTAGTATGCACACACTTTTGGTTTTCCTTATTATTCCTCTAAACTCTTTCACTTTGAGAATAATACACCTCTAAAAAAAGTGAAAGTAAGATGCAGATGTATGGAAGTGCAGTGATGAGTCCAGTAGCATGGTCCCATCTGTCCTGCGGGATGTCTCCCAGCTGCCTATATTGGACGGTTGAATGAGAACTGGAAATCACAATAGTTACGACTCATCCCATCCAAAGTGACACACACTGCAGGAAGCGCACACTCGACCTGCGGGGCCATGGAACAGGATGGAGGCACCCACAATGCACTTGGAAGATGGTGGGGGTTGTTGGGGCCTCAGGGTGCTGACAGGGGCTACCGTTTCACCGGACACAGTCCACCTGTTTGTGTGTGTGTGTGTGTGTGTGTGTGTGTGTGTGTGTGTGTGTGCTGTCCCTGAACAGTCTGTTGCAGCCAGAGTGATGGACTATACTAGCTATGAACTATGAAGGGGACAAAAGTGGGGAGAAATTACATCTGGGACCACAATAAAGCAAAGTTTTTCTAGCATTAGCATGTAGCTACATGTAGCGGTATGTAGTGTTAGCCCTGCAGTAGTGTGCCTGGAGCAGAAAAAAATTAATGAACAAGTGGACTGGTATGATGTCACCTGGGGCCGAGAGTAGAAGTAATTGTTGAAATCACAGTGTTCAGAACAGCACTGTAAATAATGGCTGTAAAATCTCCAGTTATTTCCTTTAGATTTCACAGTACTACTACTGTATATGATTTTTACAGTAGAACGCTGTAAAGTTACATTGCAACCTTGTCAATATGACAAAATCACAGTAGTCTAAGTATTACTGTTGAAATCACAGTAGTCAAAGCATTACAGTAAAAACAAATCACAATCATAGCCACTATAGTACTGTAAATAGTAAAGTAAACTACTGTGTTTTTCCTTTTTTTTGCTTATGTTGTGTGTAATTGTTTTGTATTTTACAATGAATACATCAAATACTGTGAATGGAAGTACGGTACCTTTACTGTGAAAAGAATTCACAGTAACTTACTGCCAATCGTTACAGTTAGTTACTGTACATTTTACGTTACATTTGTTACTGCGAGTGTGAAATCTAAAGTTTTAGCTCACAGGGACTTCTTTTATAAATGTTTACCTCATTATTTGATGCTTGGGCCTTGTTCAATGAAAACATCTGACATTGTAATTAGAAATGCCTTGAATCACGTTAATAGCCGCTGATACAATACTTGATAAAAGCTATTAGTTTTTCTTCACTGACCACTGACGAGCAACGAAAGCAGGCTACAGCCTTTGACAGCCACGATGGCTGCACCTGATTGGACAAATGCTTCACGTAAGGCTGTCTGCTCCCGAATTTCCAAACACACCATAATGGCGGCTCGTTTGGAGCACTTATTTTACAAAAAATAGCCCACCAAGGTGTAATCCAAAAAAACATTTTATGCAAGAAATGTTTAACCCTCATGTTGTCCTCAGGTCAAATTGACCTGTTTTCCTATATCAATGTTCTTTTTAATTCCCCAAAATAACATGATTGATTCCACCCAACGCTCTCTGGCAAGTACAAATCTCTACTTTCATTAATTTTGGGGCAACTTATTAATTTTATAGTATTTGAAAAACAAATTGAACTGTTCTTGAAATATTATTGAGTAAAAGTGATATTCCATATTCTAGTCTGTGATTATCCATCAACATACATTCCTTTAATTTGAGTCTCAATAATTCCTAATTTCTGCTTTTCTAACTCAAACATTAGGTATAATTTCCTATAAATTAGGTTTTTTAACCAGAAATTCCAAAAATAACTGTAAAACTAAAGTTAATAAGTTAGTGTTACGTAGTGTTGAAAATGTAAAAAAAGTGACAAACATCGAGTAAAAAACCATCAAAAGTGTTGAAAAATGGGACAGAAACGTTAGAAAACGTTAAAAACTGCGATCAACAAAAAAAGAGTTGATTTCCAATTTTGAAGAGTTTGCGAGGCGCGCTGCTGCTCGTTGTTTGTATAAATGGCCTGGATAATAGCCTGGATTCAATTTTATGCAAATGAGGAAAGGGCGACGCCACGCCCCGCTTCTCCAAAGTCCACGCAACTCTACGAGCATGCATTGCACGGCTGCTCACAGTAAACAGTCAATGGGAAGCAGGGAAACAACGCTTCATGGTGGACACGCACCATTATGCAAACCTGGTTCCCTTTGCCAGCCCATTCAACCGGGAGCAAGACTTTGTCAGGGGGAACTTGACAACTTTGATTAAAAGATGATTTTTCCCTTTGACAGAATAACAGAGTAGTTCAGAGACTGGTCAGAGTTGTATCCTACCTCTGGCCAGTTTATCCTGATGCTTCTATGTCTGCATAAGGGCTATGCTGTCTCAAGAGGGTAAAGTGAGGGTAATAGACTCTGGCAGCACACAGTAGCCTGGATAGTTTCTGGCATAACCACGAACTATCTTCATGGTCGAAGCTTTCACTTCTCACAGACCACATTACTCGGACCTGACTGTTTGGTTTTAACAACCCCGTCTGTCCCTAGCAAGCGATTAGTGACAATTCTCTCCGACCAATCAGCAGTCTGCAGGTTTCTCACGTCACCTTTCGGTATCGCCTCAGGAACCTCGGCGGAGGTAGTACTACAGAAAGTACCTGTTAGCCGGTACCAGGGTCTTTTTTTCGTAATGGAAAACCAAAAAAGGCGGGTAGAGTCTAGGCGAGTCCATGCAGTGGAAAAACGCCATAACCTTCAATGCTGATGGATTATCATGAAAATCACAAAGTCCCTAAAGTGACTGCTACTAGGCGGGCAGGGGATCTTGGCTCACTACCCTACTATGGGTGCCTATGCAGCCAGAAACTGCACTAACAGGTTTCCTGGTCTGGAGTTGTGGATGATGTGGTGCCCCTGACCAGCTTTATGTTCTAGTTCTGACTCACATTGAGATGGAGAAAGTCAAGGGGATCAACCATAGATAACAGCAGCAGAGCAGTACAAAAAAAAGTAATGCAAAAGTTCCTCTATCATAGCATGTAATCAGTAAAAAAAGCTCACAAAAAAATGCAAAAACTCTTGCTTATTGTTGTTCTCTGTGTGATTTCAATACATTTCTGTGAGATCAAATTGTCATTTAGTTTTTCCTTTTGTCAGCTTGCCCTGGAAAAATAAAGCTATAATTTGCATTGTTGTGGTTGAGGTTATACAAATAAACCATGTGACCCAAATATTTGAAAAAAAAATGTCTTCGGCCCCAGAGGGTAAAACATGTCAGTAACATGATCTGACTTTAAGCAGACAAGCAGGAGTTTTCCAGATGAAGAGGGACTCAAGTGATGTTTACCTACTGTCTGCTCCAGATAGTCCGCTCAGAGACGTGTCCATGTTCTACTATGGGGACATGGGGACAACAATAAAGTTCCCTTTATAGTCCCGCAAGGGGAAATTACAATTTACACTTAGGCCTGAACTACACACACATGCTCAGTACCTATACATGCACTAATGGAGATATGTCAGAGATGTCATACATATATATATATAGATAGATATATGATGTAATTATCATGGTGGTATTTGCACACAGTCCCACTGATGGCTGTTTGATAGATTGTGTTTGGTCTAAAAGGGGACTTGAGCGGGGCTCCAGAGATGGACCGCAGTATCCCTGCCCTGTTGTTGTGTCTATGACTTCAGCTCTAATGACAAATGCTGCCCTAACGTGTCACCACGGAGGCAACTGTGGACATGGTTGACAGATTGAGTGTTGATGATAACATTGTGTGAAATAAAAAAATGAATTGTATGATTGAAACGGCCAATTGTAGAACATTTGATCACTTCCAATGGAATAAAATGGAACTGATTACACTTTTTAATTTGGACAAAAATCTGTTATGGGGCCCTTTTCACACTTTGTGCATTAATAAAGAATGTGTCATGTAATGTCAAACATTGTTACATCCTGCTACGCTCTGCAATGCCACGTTACATTCTGCTACGTCCTGCTACGCTTTGCAGTACCCTGCTATGCCATGAACTACTACAAACTTTAGTCACTGTTCCATTATCTTTTATTGTGACTTTTATTGCCGCTTTTCATTCTAAACCCAACCGGCCCGTCAGACTCCGCCTACCAAGACCCTGGGTCTGGGTCTGTCCCAGGTTTTTTTAAAATTATTAAACAGTGTATTCAAGTGAATAAGAAAGCGTGTCCAAACTTTTCACTGGTACTGTATATTGGAAATAAATACCAAGCCCGCCTTTAACATGGCTTTACACTGGTAAGAGCCAATTACATTAAACCACCTATTTTAAAAAGCTAACGTTACTGTATGTGAGGGAACAGTTAACGTCATCTAATATTTAATATGGCGTTTACCTTAAAGGGAGTTCTTCACGCCAGAGCTTGTGTGCAAAAGCTTAGACGACTGTGATTGGTTTAAAATAATGTTTCTTTCTCCTATTCCAGCATGTGAACAAATGAAAACAATGTAGGGACATCATGGCTCCAATTTTAGGTTTCAAGAACTCTCTTAAAGCATTATTGGTTATCCATATTTAGAATTCAGTCAGCTTGATGCAAACATGGATCTTTCTCTGTGGAAATTCACACAACCATCTATAATCCTACATTAGAGATGTCTTTATCCGCTCTGGAAGGTCGAGCATCAAGCATTCCCCGTTTCCTCCCCATTCCTCCCAGCAGCCGTTCAATCCATTCTCCTCAAGAGGTCAACAACACTGAACCTGACTGACAAGAGGCCTTATATGGGAAACTGTTACAGTTCAGGTTTGTGTTAGTAATGTTGTACACCGATGCAACATGGAGAGGGTCGCTGTAACAGGCCGTACCAAAGAAAATTTATCATTTATTGACTGCAGCTGTGTAAAACCTTTAAACATTTTGTTTAAATGTCAATGCCGCCACATTAATTTGGTAATGTTTGTCTGCTCCTGCTGTCTCTGTGATTCACTCTTTCACTTTCACTCTATCTCCATCCCTCTCTCTTCATTTGCTGACTGGCTTCCATCAATCACCTGAAAATGGGCTTTTCTGGAAGTCCTTGACATTCAGATGATAAGTGCACTGATAGGGAGCTGTCAATCACAGCAGGAAAGAAAACAGCAGTCCTTTGCCTCAGAGGAGGGACAACACTAGTACCAGTGTGAGACAGTGGACAGGCTGGACAAAAATTTAAACTGAAATAAGTAAGCTGAACAGGGACAGACGGACAAATGGAGACAGAGAGAGACAGCAGACTATACACAGACCGGCTGGTACTGTGCTGGGGTATTTTAAGTTCAGCCAGGTTTTCTGAATAGAAATTGATTTTGATTGATTTGTGGACCCGGACACATTTATCTTGTTTTTTTCATGATGGTTAGCACGTTGTTGTTTTTTTGTGACGGTCAGCACGTTTTTTATAATACCAACAATTGCGTAGCTGTATGAAGCGGGACGGGTTGGGTTTAGGGAAACAATAACGGGACGTGGGACAACAACGGCATGGTTGGGTTTAGTAAAAGAAGACCGCGACATTTAGGTTCAGGACACACGGGACACGATCCCCGGTCTACTGGGTGAAAGTCCTGTGTTGTTAGACCAATCCCCCGCCCCAACCAACCTCCGTACGCAGATTTTCGGGCTTTCATGTGCTACCGTAGTCGCTCTTAATGCTACGTCATCTTCTCAGTGTCAATCTGAAATACATTGAAATACATTAGTTTAAAAAAACATCGCTAAGAAAACGAGATAAACGTGTTTATGTACACGAATCAAATACGTGACCAGTTCACGAACTGCCGTGGAATAACAGTCTTGACCATTTTAATGGCCATTGTTAACATTTTGTGTGTTTAGTGTATATTTGGGTTAAGGCAATACTCTGGTTTCTCAAACGCCATGTAAAGACCTTACCCCGGTTAAAATCCGAGTTCTCATAACCCGGTTAACAGACCTAGAGACTCCTTCAGTTGGAGATTCCTGCATGCATTCACCTTAACCATAGCTTCACATTTGCACAAACAGTACTTAATTTGCCAGATGACATCACATTGCGTTACAGCAAATACTAATACTAGTATTAATAGTTTAACAGTAATACTCCTGCTTAAGAAAACAGAGTCAGTGTTAGCATTGTGGACTTTCTGCACTTCACTACCAAGACATCTCTGTGTCTGTGGGTAGTGAAGTCTTTTTTGTTTTTTTTGTTGATTTTCTCTCGATGTTTTTTGAGTTTCAATACGTGTCCCACGGTTGAGCTGTTCATTCATGCTTGTTTCTCATGCTATCTATCGATCTTGTTTTATTTAATCACAAACCAGACTTTTAGGGTGCATCATCTACTTCTCAGCAGGACAGAGCTGACACAAAGGAATACAAAAAGCAAAGAACACATTTGTGAACTGAAAGTAGCACAAATGTTGCCTCAAGTTAGAAAGTGACTTGCTCTGTCAAGGATTCTTTCACACTTTGGTGACCAGCAAATCAATGTGTGTGTGTGTGTGTGTGTGTGCTCCTGCTGTGGGCCTCTCTTGGAGTCCACACAGCGCAGGTTTTCCTGTGTAAATTGTGTCTAAATCAACAGGATGATCACTCACTTATCTCTGCGTTTCAGTACCTCAAACTGTTATTTCAGACCTGACGGAGAGACTTTATTAACTGATGTCGGTCTCAGAGTAGAGCAGCTCCAGGTTCCCTTTCCATCCAGCCAGGATCCAACACTCTGCAGAGGTACACAACAAAGAACAACCATCACACGGTCCGTCTAAGCAGCACTTCGCTCCAACCAACCACTACACTCACTATACAAACCAACTCTTAAAGTCCATAAACTAGGATCATGGCCAGATTTAAAAAATCTTTTTTGATATACAGTATATGTATACGTACAGTATCTATACTATATATGTCTTAAAGTACTTGATCCATAAACTATAATCATTGCCATATCTAAAAAATGATTTTATATATATATATATATATATATATATATATATATATATATATA